>NC_138182.1:191951710-192019714 GCF_964194105.1 Spermophilus citellus | reverse complement strand
AAAAAATATAAGAGAACAAAATAAAGAGTGATTTTTAAGTGTTTTACTATTATTATTCTTTAAAGATCTAGTCAAGTATCCTTTTTTCCATAGGTTTGTGTATTTGGTTTTGTTTTGATTTTTGGTACTGGGGATTGAACACAGGGTGTTTTATCTCATCTCCAGCCCTCTTTATATTTTATTTTGACACAGGGTCTCAGTAAGTTGCTTAGGGCCTCACTGAGTTGCTAAGGCTGACCTTCTACCTTGCAATCCTCCTATACCAGTCTCTGGAGTCCTTGGGATTATAGGTGTGCCCCATCATGCCCACCAAGTCTTGTGTATTTGGAAGGAGAGCAACAACTTCTACTGTGTGACATTTGAATGCCTGTTATAAAATATATGTTATGGCTTGATTACATACAAATGATAGATTGCTCGTTTGATTCAGTTACTCTGCAGTAGGTGGGAAACTTTACTGTGATTGTATTTGGCTTTCATGGTTGACCAAGTCTTTTTTTTTTTTTTTATATTTATTTATTAGTTTTCGGTGGATACAACATCCTTGTTTGTATGTGGTGCTGAGGATCGAACCCGGGCCGCACGCATGCCAGGCGAGCGCGCTACCGCTTGAGCCACATCCCCAGCCCCTTGACCAAGTCTTTTTTTTTTTTTAAGAAGGTGAAGACATTCTTTTTTTTTTTTTTTAAAGAGAGAGAGAGAGAGAATTTTTTAATATTTATTTATTTTTAGTTATCGGCGGACACAACATCTTTGTTTGTATGTGGTGCTGAGGATCGAACCCGGGCCGCACGCATGCCAGGCGAGCGCGCTACTGCTTGAGCCACATCCCCAGCCCCTTGACCAAGTCTTAAGAATATTTTTTGGATGGTGATATTGTAATTGTGATTAGAAATAGAGACCATAATTATGGGGGAAAAAAGTTTTCTCTTTGTTTATGTGGACCATCTTCATTTTTATATCAATTATTTTCTTATCCCTCTCCTCAGTTCCAACTGGTTTGTAGTTTAGAAGAGGAATATGATAGATTGGGGATTGGAAATTTAGTCATAAAGTCAGGACCCTCCCCCCCCCCCCCTTAATTATAAGGGTTAACCTCTGCCCCCAGTTACCAGGAGATTTGAGAGTTGAGGTTTCAATATTAGTCTTAACCCTACTTAGTGAACATGAAACTTGACATACCTATGACAGCACTAAGTAATCCGCAACACTGTATCTTTTACAGTATGACTGTTAACTTTGCTTTGGGTACTTTTAATTTCTAAATTTCCTGATTTGCATTTAAATGAACTATTCTGACACTTCATTTACTTAACCTTGCTGTTAAAAAAAATTGGCATTGAACAGCATTGTAAGTATAGACTAAAGCTTTGGAGTAGATAGATTTTAAGAATGATGTGGCCATTCTGTTGTAAATGAACTTGTAATGTCTTTTGAGAAGGTATGTAGCTCTTTTGCACAAATGAGGCAGTTTGCCAACAATCAGCTTTCTTGTTTCTGATGGAACTATGCCTTTACTTTCTCCTTGTTGTTTCTCCTCTCCCTTTCTATTTTACAGATTGCTAGCCAAAGGACTGCATCTCTGCACCTTTCTGAATTTATAGTGAATGTATATTTTACTTTATAGCCAGAATTGCTATTTTTAAGGTAATGAAGACTGAATAACTACAGTTTAACTTTTTATTTAGTTCCACTAAGCATAATCTCTCATGGAAAAACTTAAAGTTACTGTCATTAATTAAGGTTGGCTAGCTCTTGTAGGTTTTGTAATAGATCTTGCAAAGGAGTACTCTGTAAGTTAATTGGAAAACTAGAAACTGCCAGAGTTTTAAAAATTATTTGTTCAGCTACTCTAAACAATGCCATTAATTGTGGAAAACCAGAAGATATGACAAAGATTAAAGCAGGAACTATTTCTTGGTAGGCTTGTAAATATTTTCACTTCTGGTTGCGTAAATTCAGTTCAGCTAAAAACTGCTTTACGTCAAGTACCTTGCCAGCAATTTAAGGAATATGAAGAAGTATAAGCATAGTTATTATCCTTAAACTTAAAATATAGATAGAAAGACTACATGCTAAGCCTGAGAAAAATTAATTTGGTTTAATAAAACAATTCAAAAGCTATTAAGATATGAAATGTCAGTGCTAGAAGGAATATACAGTTCATCCTCTTATCTTATAGATGAGAAAACTAACATCCAGAAAGGTGAAATGGCTTCCCCAAGTAAGTGACAAAACTGGTACCAATAAGCTTGTGTTATTGTAGAACACATTCTTTTTATATTTAAGCTCTCTGCTTTTGTTTTTGGAAATCTTTTAAGGATTGGGGTCATCAAAAGCATAACTTGGCTCTGTTGTATAGATTAATAATGTTTAGTGTCATTCTTGGCAGGGCTTTTGATTAAAGATGCAGTCTACTTCTATCATGGTTATTGAAAGTCTTGAAAACACACTGAATGAGTTTTTAATTTTCAAGTGTCAGTATATTTCAGGTTTCTCAATGTGAGAGATGGAGTACTTTGTTCCAATCCCTTTAGTAAGGGCTTGGTGAATTTTTATGGAGGAAGAGGAAGACCTTCTCAGAGACATTAGTTAAGAGGATGTGGAGTTCTGAACTAGAAGAGACTTTGGGAGAGAATCTTATTCAGAGATCGCAGAGTGGTGACCAACAGGGCAATCATAGTACCCAAACATGTTTGTCACAGTGGTAAAATTTTGGCAGCCAGGTGCAGTGGTACACACCTGTAATTCCAGCAGCTGGGGAGGCCAAGGCAGGAGGATCTCGAGGTCAAAGCCAGCCTCAGCAAAAGTGAGGTGCTAAGCAACTCATTGAGACCTTGTCTCTAAATAAAATACAGAATAGGGTTGGGGATGTGACTTAATGGTTGAGTGCTCCTGAATTCAATCCACATTACTAAAAAAAAATTTTTTTGGTGTGTGGGGGGAATTGTTGCTGACATGAACATTAGGAGATTTCATGTAAATATCTACATTTCTGGCTTCTCAGAAAACCAGATGATCTGGTAATCCTGGATCTTCCAGATAACAAAATTGCCTAGAGTGGATGGGCAACAAGGCACAGACTTACTGATTTGGCAGGCTTAGCCTCTCTCAGTGTCACCCATTCCCCTCAAAATACACTCACCTGGAGAGGCCAGGTGTCATTTGCAGTTTATTATTGTGTCTATATTCTGCATGCCCCCCGCCCCCATATATATATATATATATTTATTGGTGCATTGTAGTTCTACATAATAGTGAGATTTGTTGTTATATATTCATGCATGTACACAATATGACAATATAATTTGGCTACTATCACTCACTAGTGCTTCTCCCCTCTCTCACCTCTTCCTATACCCCCTGGTCTCTTTCCTCCTCTGTTCTACTGATCTCCCTTTGATTTTCATGAGATCAATTCCCCACTTTTTAAGTTAAGAAGTCAATGGGGCTGGGGGTATATCTCAGTAGTAGAACATGTTCCTGTCATGTGCAAGGCCTTGGGTTTAATCCCAAGCACACCTCTACCCCTAATATTTTGTATTCTAAAGTATCAAAATTAGGAGAACAGAAGACCCAGAAAAAAATAGGAGAGTGTATTTCTTTGGGAAAGTGAATTGTGGTATGTTGTTCTTGATTAATTAAATACAAATGTAACCTAAATGTTCACTTGGAGCTAGCTTTACTTATTGCTACCTCTTGGCTCCCTCCCTCTACAATCCTGAAATATTCACTGTCTTATTTGTGTTGAAGTAGTATCTGATATGCTTAGAAATGCAGGATCCATGAGGCAAATAATTTCTTCTGAAATGTCTTATCTGTGACATTTGATGACATTTATTGAGCTGCCTGTAGCCCTTTAGCAGTCTAGAGCATTCCATTTCCTAAGGTTTACTGACATGGGTTGATCAGTTTAGTGGACAAATAACCTTTAAAGAACAAAGTATAGGCCTGACATAATATGAGTATAGAGGACAAATTTGCCCACATCAGTGAAATAAATTCTCTGGAAACTGACATTTTGTGTTACGAGATTAGACAAACACATCTAGATTGGCACTTCCATTTCTGTGGTTCTATGATTCCTTTTTCCTTCCCGTTCTCTCCCACCCTGCCTTCCTGTTTTCTCCCAGTACTGGTGAAAGGAAAGTGAGGAACCTGGAGATGGGTGAGCGAGAAATGAAAGACAGAAACCAGGCAGAGATACACATGAGAGTTTATTTGTCAGAGCTGACAAATAAAGGCCATCTCTCCATAGATGGAGAGAGGCTATACAGGCTTGGGTTCCATGACTTTTTTTGGGGCAGGCTCTGGGATAAGAGCTGGGGCGGGTCCTAAAGCAAGTGATTAAGGGTGGGGTTGGTATGAGGGAGTAGTGAGCCTTTCTCAGAAAGGGCCTTGGGTGGGGAAATCGGTAAATTTTTCTTAAAATGGTGGCTTAAGTGCCATCCAGATGTTAAGCAAGGACCTTACAACTGGAAATCCAACTCAGGGCCTTGCAGATACTAGGCAAGTAATTTACCATTAAGCTACATCTCCAGCCTTCCCCACTCTCCCCCTTTTTTTTTTTTTTCCTCTCTTTAAAATTTTGAGACAGCAATTTTTCAAATTGCTGAGGCTGGCCTTAGATTTGCAGTCCTGTCTCAGTTTTTCAAGTCCTGGGATTACAGGTGTGTACTACCATGCACTGTTTCAGATTATTTGGAAATCACTTTTTTATATTCAGTAGTTTGAATTTTGAATATTTTCCGTAAACTTCTGCATTGTCTCCCCTGTTTTATAAATTAGAAAATTTGTATATACAAAGAAGTAAAAGAAAAATTCTATGAACATAAACCCAAATGTCTTTTACCTAGATTCAGCAGGTATAGCTATATATGATTCCTTCCTTCCTTCCTTCCTTCCTTCCTTTCCTTGCTTTCCTTCCCTCCCTCCCTCCCTCCCTCCCTTTCCTTTCCTTTCCTTTCCTTTCCCTCCCTCCCTCCCTCCCTTCCTTTCCTTCCTTCCTTCCCTCCCTCCCTCCCTCCCTCCCTTCCTTCCTTCCTTCCTTTCCTTCCCTCCCCTCCTTCCCTCCCTCCCTCCCTCCCTCCCTCCCTTCCTCCCTTCCTCCCTCCCTCCCTCCCTTCCTCCCTTCCTCCCTTCCTTCCTTCCTTCCTTCCTTCCTTTCTTTCCCTCCTTCCCTCCCTCCCTCCCTCCCTCCCTCCCTCCCTTCCTTCCTTCCTTCCTTCCTTCCTTCCTTTCCTTCCTTTCCTTCCTTTCCTTCCTTTCCTTCCTTTCCTTCCTCCCTCCCTCCCTTCCTTCCCTTCCTTTCCTCCCTCCCTCCCTTCCCTTCCTTCCCTCCTCCCTTCCTTCCTCCCTTCCTTCCCTCCTCCCTTCCTCCCTTCCTTCCCCTCCTTCCTTCCTCCCTTCCTTCCCCTCCCTCCCTTCCTTCCTTCCTTCCCCTCCCTCCCTTCCTCCCTCCCTCCCTCCCTCCCTTCCGTCCGTCCGTCCGTCCGTCCTTGGTCTTGCTATGTTGCCCAGACCAATCTTGAACACTTCTGGCTCAAGTGATCCTCCCAACTTAACCTCATAGTGTAGTATGTGCCTGTAGACCTCAAGTACATGGGGTCTACAGGCACATACTACACTGTGCTTGGCCTTATATTTCTTTCATCCGTCTTTATGTATTCATTTTTACTTTTATTGAATAATAAATATTGCAGACATTTTGAAATTTCACTTCTAAATATTTCAGAATGCATTTCTTAAAAATAGTCATTTTTTTCTGTTTAGCCAGAATTCCATTATTATGCCTAGAAATCTGTATAATTCTATAATATAAAATATCTAATAAAACTTAGATTTACCAGTTCCTACAAATATTATAGAATTGTTTCAATTCAGGGTTTAATCGAGGTTCATGTATTGCTTTAGATTCATTTATCTCTTGAGTCTAGTAGTCTAGAATAGGCTTTTCACTGTAAGGTCATCTGGACAGCCATCTTAAGTGATAGCTGCCATTTTAAGAAAAATTTTGCTTTCCTGCCCAAGGACCTCACTGAGAAAGTCTCACCACTCCCTCATAACCCAACATTTCACCACCTGCATTCCCAGTATTCTTTCCCGCCCAAGGGCACTACACAACTCCCTCATACCAACCCTACCCTTAACCGCTTGTGTTAGGACCAACCCAGCTCTAATCCTTGAGCCTCCCCCATAAAAGTCTCAAACCCCAAGCCTGTGTTGCCTCTCTCCATCTATGGAGAGATGGCCTTTGTCAACTCTAACAAATAAACTCTCATGTATATATCTACCTGATCTCTGCCTTTCATTTCTTGCTCGCCTATCTCCTCGCTTTCCCTTCACTTATCCCTTCCCTTATGTTGACATTTTGAAGGTGTATGATTCTTGTGAAATGCACTCTTTTAGATCTATCTACTTTCTCATGGTGTTGCTTAACATGCTTCTGTATCCCCTGTACTTCCTATAAACTTAAAATTCATATTAAGCTTTCTTAATTTAGAGTTGATCAATTTTTTCAATTGGGACTGAAAAATTTTTGTTTATGTTTTCAGTTTCTTCTAACAGGAATTTAGCATTTCCTTCTATTTTTTTAATTTGTTATAATTAACCTTCCATTATTAACGTAGGCAACAAACTAGAGTTTTCAGCTGTACCAATAATTTTGTCAGGAATATCAGTGCTTTTCATATTTGCAATAACAGTAAGACAATATCTTGAAAACAATGGGTTCTGCTTGAATTCGGGACCCCCAAAAGACCATCAGAGATCAAGATCAATGTAAGCAGCAAAGAGGTGTTTATTGTGAGCTAGCTCCGTCCTCCGCACGCACCCTGAGCCCAGGGTTTGCAGCAGTTTTATACACTCTTTGGGAAGGCAGGGACTTAACATACATCATAGCATCTCTTAGCAAATCATCACACACCGTGGGAAAATCATAAAACAACTCTAAAACACGATTAGCACATTCACTAGTGGGAACAAGTTGGGTAAGGGTGATTGGTTAGTACAAGAGGGATAGTCATTTGAACTGATTGGTTTAAACCACGAGGGGTGTACGTGCTGAACTACATGGTTTCCCAACATGTTATCAACCACCATAAACTATTGGGAGGGCCACTTGGCATCCCAGGTATTTTCCCTGTCTCATGATGATTGGTGGTTGTTAGGGGGTTGCTATGGGTCCTCACCGAGCCTGACTGAGTCTGGGACCATGGCTCCTCAGATCTCTCCTGTTATTTGTAGATAAACAACTCAGCAGGGTGGGTATGTGCCTGGGAGGAGGACAAGGGTCACACCCCCTTCCTTGGACAGGCTTTGCTCTGATGTAGAGGCTAGTTTCTCAAATGTTCATTTTCTTTACTTCATAGTAGTTATCAGAGACCTCTTGTCAGATCCTCGTCAAATCTTATTTAATGTGTTAATATAGAAAAATATATTACTGTATCACACATTGTTTGTAAAATAGTTTTTAAGTACATTTCAATGTGTTTTCTACCTATCTATCTACCTTCCTTCCTCCCGATCTTTTTTTTTTTTTTTTTTTAAACTGGGAATGAACCAAGAGTACTTAACTACTGAATGGTATCCTTAGCCCTTTTTATTTTTTATTTTGAGATGCTTTTGCCAAGTTGCTTAGGGCCTTGCTAAGTTGCAGAGGCTGGCTTCAAACTTGAAATCTTCCTTCTTCAGCCTCCCAAGTTGCTTCACCTAGCTTAACATGTTTTTCCTTTGTAACCTTTTCAGTTATATTACTTGAATTTGAAAGAGTCTGAAAAAGGGTCTGTATTGCACTGTCTAGTCTGAATGCTTGAATTGTGGCATGTCTAAGTTGAGATTTGCTCTAAGTATAAAATAGATACCATATTTTGAATACTTACAGATTAGGTAAAGTATCTCTAATTTGAAAATATTAATTATATCTTAGAATGATAACATTGTATATGTTAGGCTAAATATATATTAAAATGTATTTCATCCAGTTTTTTAAAAATCTTTTTAAATGTGGCTACTGGAAAATTTAAGTTGATTTGATTTATGGTATTGGGGGGTTGAATGTGTGTGTGGGGTACTCTCCCACTAAGCTATATCTGTAGTCCTTTAAACTTCATTTTTTAAAAGACCTAGTTGCTTAGGCTGGCCTTGAATTTGTGATCTTCCTGCCTCAGCCTTCCAGGTTGCAGGGATTATAGGTGTGCGTGCACCTCAATACCCAGCTTCTTTTTTTTCTTTTGAGGATCCATAACCTGTGATTCTAAGGGTATTTATGTACTTGGTTATGTAATGCCAGATTCATGGGACCCCAGTAGACCTCCCGGAGCCGAATCCGATGCAGTCACACAAGAGTTTTTATTGCAAGCTCCAGCCTGGACTCACAGCCGTTCCCGATGCAGTGGTCCCAGGGAGTGAGTCTTGGTCCTTTGTCCAGTGAGATTTTATAGGTTTTGGGGGGATACTCTATGCGTCACAACATCACACAGCAAATCATTCCATACGGCGGGAAAATCAAACAACAAATCTTAATGTTGATTAGGTCATTCACTGGCAGGAACAAGTTGGGTAGGGGTGATTGGTTAGTACAAGAAGGGGATTCCTTTGAATTGATTGGTTTAGGCCACAAGGGGTATACATGCTAAACTACATGGTTTCTCAACATGTTATTAACCACCATAAACTACTAGGGGTCATCTGGCATTCCAGGTATTTTCCTTGTCTCAAGTTGATTGGTGGTTGTTAGGGGGTTACTATGGTCCTCACCTAGCCTAACCAAGTCAGGGACACCTGGCGCCACAGATCTCTCCTGTTATTTGCAGACAAACAATTCAGCACGATGGGTATGTACTTAGGAGTGCTTTGTAGGTTTTTCCCAGGACAAGGGTCATGCCCCCTTCCTTAGGACAGGCCTCGAGGTAGAAGCTGGTATTATTTATTTATTTTCAAAAATGGAGTCACATCAGTTTCTCAGTTATAAGTAGTTGCACTCATTATTCTTGTTCTTTTTAATTTTTTGATATCTTCTCCAGTCTGGTCTTAAACTCCTGGGCTCAAGCAATTCTTAGCTTCCCAAGTAGTTGGGACTCTGGGCACATGCATACCTATTTAACTAATATTGCAGTATAACTGTTGTGGAGTAAGAAAAATTAGAATCTTTTGTATTAGTTTTTTTTTTTTTTAAGAAGATTTTTTTTTTTTTTTTTTTTTTTGGGTTAGGGATTGACCTGGGCCTTGTGCAGTTAGGCAAGCTTTTTACCACTGAGCTACATTCCCAGCCCAAGGAAAAAAAAAAAAAAAAAGCTGTTATTCATGTTAGCTTTTCATCTTGCTTCTAAAGGTAGGGTGGAAAACTGGAAATAGAAATGTCTAGGTAACAGAGCTGCCCAAAGGGAAAAGTTCTATATATTTGAGAGTACTTGTTGTACCCTTAATGTTTGTAAACTCGAAATTGTTAAGAGGTTGTAAAAGTTACTGGGTCTCATGTGCATGCTAGTTATAATTATTTTACCTTGTATATATATAGCTTTTCTTATATAAAAGTCTTTAAATTGGAGAATATTTGTTATATGTATATTTCACGATTGTTTTTGATATTTGCCTGACTTTGGCCTTTGATTTCTCTCTTAGAAATGACTGCTGTTCACACAGGCAACATAAACTTCAAATGGGACCCCAAAAGTCTAGAGATCAGGACTTTGGCAGTTGAAAGACTATTGGAGCCTCTTGTTACACAGGTAAGAATCTGAAAACACAAATACATAGTTGTAGCATGGTTCTATAGCAGTAGGCTTGAGTAGACCAAGGTTATTTCTTTCAAAGTCTTAATATGATTGGTTGAATTTAGTGTGATAGTTCTTATATGATTTGGCTCATCTAATAATTGAATATTGATACCGAGATTTATTTAATTCGTTACAACACATTGCTACAATTTTCTTGAGTCGGTCGTATTGCCAATAGTGGAGGCTGTTGGTTTATAGAGCAGATTTTTAGATATTGGCACTTTGCAGAGAACTTCACCCTTCCTTAAAGGGGAAACTCAAGGAAGTTGTGATATGGATCCTTGTTAAGGTTCCTTACTCAGCTTAATGCCCTTTCTTTTCTTTTTTTTTAATATTTTTTTTTAGTTGTAGATGGACACAATACCTTTATTTTATCTATCTATCATTATGTGATGCTGAGGATTGAACTCAGTGCCTCACACATACCAGACCAGTGTACTACCACTGAGCCATAACCCTAGCCCCCAGCTTAATGCCCTTTCATTGTGTAGGATTAATTAGCAGGTAATTGAATTTGAGGGCATAGTTTTGGGTATTCTGTTACAAATACATGTATCATAATGTGATGGCATTTATCAATTGTCAGTAATTAGCTATGCACTTTTAGTATTTTGGTATAGTTTACATGTATGTGTGAGAGAGAATGAGATATATCAAGTGAGTAGCATTTGACAATCTTTTAAAAAAATTCTATTCCAACTTACAGATGTAAACTAGTATTTTATATATCTATATATAGGAGTGTATGGTAAGAGTGGAATATTTACTCTCTGGACCCCATGTACTATAGCCGTCAGTACGTCTTTTGTTTGGCAGATTTACACTATAACAAATCCTTAATCATTTCAACCTACGGATCATAAGGTATTATACATATTAATACTGATTAGTATTCTGGGACTTAAAGCATCATCACAGTAGGCTTCTATGGGTAGTCACTCTTTTCTTTTTAATAACCTTTACTAATTAATTGCTAAGATTTGTGAGAATAAACTGAACAGACTTCAGAAGCAAATTATCTTAAAAATGTTTTGTAAAGATTGAAACAATGACAAAATGTGGCTTTCTGGTGAAACTCATTGTCAACTTATTTATTTATTTATTTGTGATGCTGGTGATTGAACCCAGGGTCTTGTGCATGTTAGGCAAGCAATCTTCGAAATGAGCTATATTCCCAGCCCCCTCATATTGTTAATCTTTCTAGAACTTCATGGTGACATAGAAGAGAGATATCTTAACTTATTTCTTTTTCTTTCTTTCTTTTTTTTTTTTTTTTGTTTTGCTTACAAACAAAACTTTGTTGAAAAAACACCAAAATTGGAGATCAAACATAATGACATTATCTTGGTAGGGTAACTATAGAAATACTGAACTTATAAGGCTTTTGTGAGAAAACACAAATTCAGGAAGTTGTACGTCATTAACAGTTTCTTCTTCTAAATGAACAACCTTCTGTGAGTTTGGCCTTTCCTCTTATAGGCTGGTACAACAGTGTCAAACAACCTACACAAAGAACCGCTGAGCATGGCTGAGAACTGTGGAAATCTTGTTGCAACCTGAACATTTTACATACATAAAATAAGAATTTGGACTTTGAACTAGCCATTTCTTATGTTTTTTTATTTTCCAAGGAAGGATTAAACAGATCTCTAGCCAATCAGCAGAGACAATGATTCAGAAGTTATTTTAAAATAATACCATTTTAATCAATATTTTGTGTTCCCAAGTTCCTAATTTGTAAAGTCAAAATATTTTTTATTGCTGGGTATGGTGGTGCAAGCCTCTGTTTCTAGCGACTTGGGAGGTTAAGGCAGGAGGATCACAAGTTTAAAGCCAGCCTCAGCAACTTAGTGAAGCACTTAGTAACTCAACTGTCTCTAAATAAAACAAAAAAGGGCTGCTGGGGATGTGGCTCAGTGGTTAAGCGCCTTTGGGTTCAATCACTGGTACATCTATACACACACACACACACACATTTATATTTATATTTGTATATTATCTTACACATTAAGGAAGCTAAGTTATTTTGAAACCTAAATTTAGTATCATTGCTTTATATCTTAAATATGGTAAGAGTTGTTATTTAATGCATACTGCCATGTTTCCTTATGAATAATTTACTGATGCTATCTTTTAGGTTGTTAGTCTTTCTTTTGTTTTCATTTTAAATGACTGCAATTTAATTAATTTTTAAAATGAAACCTTTAGGTTACAACTCTGGTAAACACCAACAGTAAGGGACCCTCTAATAAAAAGAGAGGTCGTTCTAAGAAGGCCCACGTTTTGGCTGCATCTGTTGAACAAGCAACTGAGAATTTCTTGGAGAAGGGGGATAAAATTGCAAAGGAGAGTCAGTTTCTCAAGGAGGAGCTTGTGGCTGCTGTAGAAGATGTTCGAAAGCAAGGTAGGTCAATATTTTTTTTTTTTTTATATAGAGGAAAGCCTTTATAGAAAATTGGTCATTACCCCCCCCCCCCCCCCCCCACACACACACACACTGGGAATGCAATCCAGGACCTTGTATATGCTAGGTAGCAACCCTGCCACTGGGTTACATCCCCAGGTTCTGCAAAAGCCATCTTTGGAGGAAATTTTCTGTGGTCAGTAGTCAGTGCTTGCTACTTAATTATTCAGTAACTTATAATATTTATTTGAGTTGTATAATTAATTGTACAGGCGCATATTTTAATCAGAAGATATGCTTACAAAGAAATATCTTTTTGGAGAGTCTGAATCTACTTCTCTTGGGTGTTTCAAGAATTAGTTAAGTCACAGAAATGTTATTGCACAATTCTAAAGGGTATAAAAGTGACAGAAGTTTTATCTTTCTTCTTGTGATACCTCTTCTTAATTCATAGTAATGATATTGGGATAATGTGAAACATTTAGCTTGATAATATTCATTACTCTGAAAATACCCTAGAAATTGTCCTGTACTTTCACATTAGTATGTTAAATCATCTATGCATATTTGTACTGGTTTGAGTTTGACACAAATATATCTGGGCATAAAGAAAAATAAAATTATGGCATTTGCTGGCAAATGGATGGAACTGGAAACTATCATGCTAAGTGAAATAAGCCAATTCTAAAAAACCAAAGGCTAAATGTTCTCTCTGATATAGAGGGAAGAATATAAATTCATTGGATTAGACAAAGGGTTAGGGAGATGGCATAGGAAAGACAGTAGAATGAATCGGACGTAACTTTCCTATGTTCATATTGAATACATGACCAGTATAATCCACATCATGTACAACCACAAGAATGGGAAGTTATACCCCATGTATGTGTGTCAGAATACATTCTACTGTCATGTACAACTAAAAAGAACAAATAAAAAAATTATCAACTCATTTAAAAAAATATCTTGGCTTACATGAATCATGTTTTTGTCAACTCAAAATTGAATAGGTAAAATGGTAAGTTAATCCACACCTTACCAGTAATTAATGTTAGAAAAATTATCATTGTTACACTGTAAATTTGAAAAGAAGACTTTAAATCTGGAAGATAATTTTTTTTTTTTTTTTTGGTGCAGTACAGAGGGTTGGACGTAGGACCTTGCACATGCTAAGCAAGGGCTCTGCCATTAGCCACATCCCCAGTCTTTTTATTTTATTTTGAGACTGGGTCTCAGTAAATTGTCTTGACTGCCCTTGAACTTTCTATCCTACTTTTAGTTTTCATAGTAGCAAGGATAATAAGCATATACCACTGTGCCCTACTGAGGGTAAACTTATTGAAATCTGTAGTTCTGTGTTAGACCTGTGTTCTAGTAGGAGAAATTCAACAAAGATGTAAGTTTTGTAGGCCATTGGATATCAGCTAAGGTGAATTGAGCCTCTAATATAGACAGTGCTTTACTGGCCTTTAAGAGGACTTCACTTCTGGTGCCCTAAATAGCAAAGTACATAGGCCACTGGAGTCTAAGTCAAATTCATCCTTGTGACAGTACCCAAAAGGAGGAGTATCTTTGGTAGAGATGACATTTCCAGTTGTTCTGAATTTGTGAACTAAAAACCTTATTTGGGGGCTGGGGTTGTGGCTCAGTGGTAGAGCACTCGCCTCGCATGTGTGAAGCCTTGGATTTCATACCCAGCACCACATAAAAATAAATAAATTAAATAAAGGTATCATGTCTATCTAGAACTAATATATATATATATATATATATATATATATATATATATATATATATATAAATCTTATTTGGTGAATATTTCAGTTTCAGGCTGAAGATAAATATCTCTAATACTAAAAATAATGAAATTATTAAAATTTCTTAATATGAGTGGGGTGGCTATATTAGTTTCCTAGGGCTGCCAGAATAAAAATTATTACAAATCTGATGGCTTATAACAATAGAAACTTATTCTTCCATAGTTGTAGAGGTAAAAAATATGAAATTAGGGACTGGGTTATGGCTCAGAGGTAGAGCACTCGCCTTGTGTGTGTGAGGCCCTGGGTTCGATCCTCAGCACCACATAAGAATAAATAAATAAAGGTATCGTGTCCAACTATAAAAGTAAAATATTAAAAAAAAATATGAGGGCTGGGAATATAGCTCAGTTGGTAGAGTGCTTGCCAGCACTGCCCCCCACCTTCCCCCCCCAAAAAATATATATGCAATTATAGTTTTGGCAGGCTTGGTTCCTTCTTGGGGTTCAGGAAGAATCTACTCCATGCCTTTCTCCTGGCTTCTTTTATATATATATATATATAAATTTTTTTTTTTTTTTTTAAGAAAGAGGAGAGGGAGAGAGAGAGACAGAGAGAGAATTTTTTTTTTTTTTTTTTTTTAATATTTTTCAGTTCTCGGCACACAACATCTTTGTTTGTATGTGGTGCTGAGGATAGAATCCGGGGCGCACGCATGCCAGGCGAGCGCGCTACCACTTGAGCCACATCCCCAGCCCTTTTCTTTTATATTTTTGCAGATTGGGAATTGGACCCAGGGGCACTTTATCACTGTGCTACATTTCTAGTCCTTTTTATTTTTTTAGATAGGGTCTTGTGATCTTGAACTTGGTGATTCTTCTCTCTAAACCTCCAATCACTGGGATTTCAGGCATGTGCCTCCACACTGTGCTGTTCTTGCTTCTTGGGTTACCAGGAGTTGGAGAAAAGGCACTCCAATCTCTGTTTTTTGTCACATACCATACTGTTTTTCTTGTGTATCTCTGTGTCCATATTTCCCTTTCCTTCTAAGAGCATCATCAGTCATTGAGTTAGGGCTTTCATCCTAATCTAGTGTGACCTCATCTTAACTTGATAACCATCTGCAAAAACTCTAATTTAAAGTTCACATTCTAAATAAGTTCACATTTACAGGTTCTGTCTGGGTGGATATGAATTTCTAGCCCAGTACAAGGATTCGAATTTGTTTTAAAGCAGTGCTTTTTATCTTCCCTTTTGTATTCTAGGCAAGTATCCGGTCTGTATCCCCAGCCCCTTAGCAGTTTAATGTCCAGTTTAGGAACATTTTGAGCTTTCTGAGGAGGAAATTAAAATGACTCTTACTTCATTTTCCTCTATGGAAAAGTTCTGTTCCCCAGCCCTTCTTATAGCCTATATTGAAATTCCACAGTTGTAACAGATGTGTTTGGCCAAGTCTTCATTGTGTCTACTGACCAAAACATTTAAAAATATATTTAATTGTTGCAGGTAATAATATACATATATTTCTTGTTTTAGAAGTATCTCTGATGCAAATCATGGTATAATCCACACTCTCTCCCTCAAACTGCCCCGCTCCCCTTTTGAATGCAGATCTGAATTTCTCTTTGCTTGTTATTTTTGTTTATATCTGTGAAAATCTTGTATATGATTCTGAATCATAAAGACTTGTTTTCCTGGTCCAACTTTTTAGTTACTTATGATCATGGTCCTATTCATCATAATTTGTCATTCTGCCAGGGGTTGGGGGTAGGGTCGAGAAATACAACCAAACTATAATTGTCTCCCATCATCATTGCATCAGATAGAAAAAGCTGAAGTGCTTTGCTTTTTTTGTTGGCTAATTTTTTTCTTTGGAGAATGTTAACAATTGGTGATAAACCCTGTTTTCTGTCATTAGTAAAACAAAATATATATTATGAAAATGATTAAGCACAGATTTTAAAAAAATCAGATAAGACTTTGCTTTGTTGCTGAAGCTGTTTAATCATGTTTGGAACTCTGAAGTAGTGTTGCTACCTTTAGATTTTTTTTTTTTTTTAATTATTTTATTGTTGGTTTTTTTTTTTTTCCTTTAGATTTTTTGATGGCCTCCCTTGAGCCTAACCTCAAACCTCAGCAGTGTTGCTTGGACTTAGTAACTCAGTTCTGTAATGGAATGTGGAGGAAGTGATGTGATCTACTTTGGAGGCAAAGTTATAAAAAGGGATCATATTTACCTGACTTTTTCTCATGGAATATTCACTCTGGGGAAGGCTGGCTGCTATGCCAGAGAACACTTATGAGGTCCTGTAGAGAGGAGCTGAAGTCTCTGTCAGCAGTCAGCACAACTTTTGTCAGTCATGTGAGTTAACTCCCTTAGAAGTAGATCCTCCAACTCTAGTCAAGTTTCAAATGACATTAACCAACCAACTCTAAATCCCTGGCCCACAGAGAAACCTGGGAGATAATAAATGTTTTAAGCTATCAGCTTTTATAATAATTGTTAGGCAGCAAACGAGAATTATTATAAACACCTTTGCTGGCTTGACTTCAGTCATTTTGAGCATTAATGCAAAAGCTTGACCTAACTGTAGGCATTTTTACTAGTATATAAAATAAATGCTTATCTATGGAAAGTCCTAGTTGCTAAAGGAAGTGTAAGAAAATTGTCATTTACCAGCAATTGCTTTTGTTTAGAATAATGATTGGCAAATTTTTTTTGGTAAAGGGCCAGGTAGTCAAATCAAGTAACACTATTAAGTGTTACTTCTGTCTTGGGAAAGCAGCTACGGACAATATATAACAGATGGGCACGGTCTTGTTTTAATAAAACAAAACTTATTTATAAGTACAGGAGGTAGGCTAGATTTTTGGAGGGTGGGGCTACTGGGAATTTAACCCAGAGGTGCTTTACCACAGAGCTACTACATCCCTAAGCCTTTTGATTTTTTTTTTTTTTTTTTTTTTTGAGACAGGGTCTCACTAAGTTGCTGAGACTGGTCTTGAATTTGCTATTCTCCTGCCTGAAACTGCTGAGCTGCTAGGATTACAGCAGTGTGCTACCACGCCCAGCGAGTTGGGCCAGATTTGATTTATAGGCTGTAGTTTGCCTAACCCCTAACCTAGGTGTTTTGTTTGTTTTTTGAGACTAATAAAATTACAAGGTTACTATTTTAAAAGTAGTATTTGTTCATAATTTATTTATAACACTTTTTAGTCAAAAAATTAAGCCTTGTATGTCTTTGGGTTTGTACACATTCTATGCAGTCATATTGAACATCTAGAAACTTGATTTTTACATGGCTAATACTCATGTTCATTTGTGGATACACTAAAACATCATGATGATGTTTATAAGTGTGATAAAAGTATTCACATATATAAAACTCAGAGTCTTTTTACTTCACAGCTAATAAAATGGCCAACTGAGTTTCCTGTGGTGAATGGGAGCCTGTCATCAATTGCATGACATCCAAATCCCTGTGATCTTGGAGTTATATTGTTCTTTTCTATTAATCTAGTTGTTAAGCCTTATATGGGCTGAGGCAAATATGTATCTCTTAAATGTCCTTTTTTTCTCTTATTGGGACACTGCTCATCTTCCATATCACTCATCTTGATTAGGTTATTCTTTTCTTTATACTTTTCTCCCTAGTTCTCTTCACAGTGGTAATTAAATGGATTGTCTTCTCTTTTCCAGGCTCCAGCAGGACAGCTTATTTGGTAGCCTGGTAACTTTTCTTTGTGGTACCTAACATGGTGCCTTGTCTGTGTTAGGTACTAAAATGTTAAGACAATTTGCCGCAGTCTGGGTGGGCACAAAATAACCGAGCCACCACGAGGCACTTGGAGGTTCAAAACAGGAACTCCTTTATTATCTGAACTCCCGCGACACCACCCACTCGGGCCTTCCAGGAACATCACACACCAATTGGAAATCCCTTCTCCCGCATTTCCCCAACCAACTGGAACTCTCCAGGAATCCCCTCCAAAGTAGCTGGCGCCCAAAGCCCAAAGTAGCGGTGCCCCCCCCCCCCACAGGTGGACAGCAGGGGTCTAATATACAATTGAATACACAGCTTAACATAACCATCATCATCTCAATGGCTCGCTGGCATCACCTCTCAACCACTCCCTTCTGGCAAAAAATGCTGTGGCTCTCAGCAATAATTGTTTTCTAAGGAGTAATGTAAGAAAAGATTCTTTTCTCAAAATTTTTAAAAAATATTTATTTTTTTTTTAGTTTTAGGTGGACACAATATCTTTATTTTACATTTATGTGGTGCTGAGCATTGATCCCAGTGCCTCATGCATGCTAGATGAGCACTCTACCACTGAGCCACAATCCCAGCCCCTCTCAAAATTTAATACATGTTTTTTCCTAGTGCCAGATGGAAATGTTCATAGGGATGGAGAATCTTCCTTTTTGTTGTTGTTGTTGTTAGTACTGGGGATTGAGCTCATGTTAGACCAGGACGCAAGAAAAGACCACTGACTCCAATTAAAATCAAATTAAAGCAAGCTTATTATTTCGACCGCGGGGCTGCCTCTCCCTCCCAAAACGGTGGGAACAAGACAGCCCCGAGGCTTCTTTGTGGCCCAGTTTTATAGCCCAAAAAGTTACACAAAGGGGGGTTACAGATAACAACACTCTGAGGAGCATAACACAAGTTTACATTTTTGCTGGCCCCGGCATCAGAATTTATGGAGATCTTAGAGACTCAGAGAGGGTCGTTATCAGGCCAGGGAAGGTAGAATTTGAAAGAATTCCCCACGCAAAGACACTTCGCCGGGAGAATTCCAATTTTATTGCAAAAAGCTGTGTGCTTATATAGGACTAAAGGGGAGATGGTAGGGCTTAGTTAAATGGCAGGCCACCCGTTTGTTGGCAAGTTCTTCCAGATATCAGCTCCCGCGCCCAGGAATTAGTTCTCATTGGGGCTAAGGTTCCCCGCCAGCGAGATTTGAAATTGGCGCTGGCGGGAGAGTTCACAAGGGCGGGAACTTTTCGCACCACTGCAGAGAAGAAGGTAGGAAGAAGAAGTCCTTAGGCGCCATGTTGGGGTTTTTTCTCTGGGGTACGGCTGCCGTTTATACTTTTCCCAACAGAATTTATGAGGCGTCACTAAGGTTTAGGAAAGGGTTGTTATCTGGTCAGGGAAAACCGGACATGGGTAAGTTCAGGGCACGGGCAGGCATTCCAAGTAGGTTCAGAATTTGCAGTAATTTATAGTAAAGCCGAAATTATCTTTTCATGGTTTTATGGCGAGATGCCCAATTTTAAGAAAAGATCAGGTTGGGTCTATCACTTGGGGCACTTGACCCCTGAATCACATCCAAAGCCCATTTTTGTATTTAGAGACAGGGTCTCACTGAGTTGCTTAGCACCTCATTTTTGCTGAGCTTGGCTTTGAGATCCTCCTGTCTCAGTCTCCTGAGCTGCTAGGATTACAGGCGTGTGGCACTGTGCCCAGCTTCCTTTGCTTTATTAATCAAGATATAATTCACTCCTATATATAAGTATATATATAAAGCACATATATATAAGTATGTATATAAAGTATATAAAATTCGCTCCTATAAAGTGTATAGTTCAGTTTTTAGATCGTAGAGGGTTGTATACTATCATTGTTATCTAATTCTAGAACATTTTTATCACCCCTGAAAGAAGTCTTATGCTCATTAGAAGTCACTTTTGATACATATGTATTTTAACAGTATCTAAAGAGTTGGAGCTTTCTTTTGGTATCTAAGTGTATTTTATGCATCCTTGAATAGGCCTCTGACTCGAAGAAAAGGACCCTTTGCTGAATAGGGAACTGGATGGATAAGATTTAAATGAAACTTGTTTGGAAAGGGAGAGACACTATAAACAGAATCAGTGATGTTAAATTGGTAATGGAATGATGAGGAATAGCTTCTGTAGAGCAGGGTTTTATAATCCGTTGGTCACAATTTTGCAGGTGGCTCTGAAATACTAGTATCAGTAACTTGCTGTTCTATCATGGCTTTTTTTCCTCCAGCTTATAGGCATTTGTGGGTGGAATAAAGGGGTGATAATCCAAAGAAGTTGAGGTATATTTTAATTTTTTTGCTCACTCACATGTGGGATTTTATTATTTGTAATGCATTTCTACATACACATAATATAATATGACAGATATCACTCCCCATCACTTTCCCCTCCCTCCCTGAGGTACATTTTTATGCAATCCCACACTGCTTTTAATATTTGGCTCAGTAAGGGGATGAATACATGATTGTTGCATTGGGCAACAGTGGATTTCCCGGGAAGAAGCATGTGTTGGAGGGACCAGATGTGAATGGGCTGGTTGATTCTTTGTGATTTCCTAGTGGAGACTATGTACTGTTTTGTTCTAGATTTTATAATCAGGACATATAGACGTGCAAAGTAAATTAATAACATGTGCAATAGAGGAATGAGTGAGTAAGCAAGGGATTGGAAATCTCTCTGAAGATTCAAACTTGTGCTGGGTCTTGAAAGGTGAAAGAAGGAAGGGGGAAGGTCATCCATGTAAGGAAAATAATGGACATGCAAGTCATGCCTGGGGAATAAGAAGTCCCTGAGTGGAGCCCCACTGATAGAAGTCAGGAGAGAATCTGGGGCTTACAGTTGTTATCATAGTAGTGGAATACCTGCTTAGTATTTGCAAGGCCCTGGGTTTGATTCTCCCCTCCCCCCCTTCCCCTCCAAAAAAGTCTAGAGCTAGATTTAATTTTATTTTTGGAGCTAGATTTTAGGAGGTGGCTTTGAATACTAGGTGAAGAAGGAATGACTATTAGAGGAACTATGTAGAATCAGAGCATTCTATGGTTGGGACAGGTCTCACATCTTCCCATATGCTCAGATATATCAACAGGACTCACTACCTCAGGAAGTACCTCTTTCCAGTATTGGTTTGTGTTTATTTTTAAAGCTTTTTTTTTTTCTTCTTAAATTAAACTGAAATATGTCTCTTTAATCTTTTTCCTGTTTAAGAAGTTCTGCCATCTGGGTAACACAGAATATGATGAAAATGGTGTTTTGGTGGGAGATTAGTCTTTAAGCTTTGTGTAGGAAGGGTTAAAGAGATTGATAGGCAGTCTGGAGGCAGGACCTTAAGAGTCTGGAGATCATCATAGTAGTCAGGGAAAATGGAGCTGTAAGCCAGGGACTGCTATACCAGGATATAAAGGATATCAAAATTAAAATTTTTTTTATGAGTCCTTGAATAGGCCTCTGACCCGAAGTGGCCAGTTATCTGTCATGCAGGTTCACTTCCAGCTTGGCTTGTGCAAATAACCAGTCATTTTAACAGATAAAACTTAGGGACTTGGTATGTAAAAAAATTGTAATAATTCATTTTGCTGTGACTTGAGTCATTTAAAAGTATGTTGAGATAGTGTGTGATAAGAACTCATATGAATTATCTGAAGTTAGAACATATTCTCCTCAGCTTAGCCTTAGGATTCTGCTGTTTCAGTTTTTAGTCAAGTTAAAATTACTTGACAGTATTTGCTCCAGTATTTAGTTACATTTATTAAAAAGTCAATAGTTTTTAAAAATTTTTATTTTTAAAATTGTAGAATTCATAGGAAGTTGCAAAGGTACTACACAGAGATCCAGTGTATTCTCAACCCAGTTTTCCCCAGTGGTTACTTCATTTTTTTTTTTTTTTTTTTTTTGGTGGTGCTGGGGACTGAACCCATGGCCTTGAGCATACAAGACAAGCTGTCTCCAGCCCCCCCCCCAGTGGTTACTTCTCATGGATTCAAAACCAGGAAGCTGACTTTGGTATAATGTGCAAATATAGCTTTCTGTTCTTTTATTAAATATGTAGATTTGTATAACAACTACAGTAATTAAGATACAGAACTATTCTATCTATACTAAGATCTCCTTCATACTACCTCTTTATAGTTCTATATGTACTCCTTCCCCTCTCCAAATTTCCCTGGTAAAAATTCTGTTCTCCTGGCATTTTAAGAATTGACTGGGCATGGTGGTGCATGCCTGTAATCCTAGCAACATGAGAGGCTAGGCAGAAGAGTTGCAAGTTAGAGATCAGCCTCAGAAACTTAGTGAGGGCCTAAGGACATAGGAAGACCCTGTTTCAAAATAAAAAAAACGGGCTGGGGATGTGGCTCAGTTTTTAAGTGACCTTGGGTCTCCCAAACAAAAGTTATATTAACGGAATCATACAGTATAATCTTTTAGTTTTGCCCTCCTCCATCCCCCAGCTTGGGGTCCTTGAGAGCCATCCAACTTGGTGTATATATCAACAGTTTAACTTTTTATTGCTTGATAGTATTCCATAGGAACTCCATGCATGGGTATCACTTGTCTATGGCAAAGTAAAGATTTTCCTTATTTTTCATTCTCTTGACAGAACTTTTTTCCCCCTGGTGCTTGAGATTGAACCCAGGGCCTTGAGCATGCAAGGCAAGCACTGTACCAACTGAGCTATATCTCCAGCCTTCACAGTATTTTTGCAAAGTAAAAAATTTTAATTTTGATGAAGTCCAGTTTGTTGATTTCCCCCGCCCCCTGCCCTCCAATTTATAGATCATGTCTTCATGTCCTTGGTGCCATTTTTAATATTTTTCATCAAGCTCTAGCTTATGAAGGTTTTTCTTCCCTTTTAAAAGTTTTATAGTTTTTCATTTTACATTTAAGTTTATGATTCATAAGTTTTATGTAAGGTATGGGGTTTAGGTCATTCTTTTTTACCTGTGGATATCTAGTTGTTCAAGTATTATTTGTTGAAGAAACTTTTTTTTTCTCCATTGAATTGCTTTTGCATCTTTGTTAAAAATAAATTGATCATACTAGTGTAGAGTTGTATCTTGTTTTTCTATTTTGTTTCATTGCTCTATGTATATCTTTTTTCCCTCTGCCAATACCACACAGTTTTGATTGCTGTCACTATATAAAAGTTTTAGAATTGGGTAGAATGATTCTTTCTAGTTAATTCTTTTTCTGCATTATTTTAGCAATTCTAGTTTGTTTGCTTTTCCATATAAATATTAGAATAATTTTATCTATATCTACAAGAAGTATGGAATTTTGATAGGAATTACATTAAATTTGTATATCAATTTGGGGAGAATTGACCTTTTTTTCTATGTTGACTGTCACATTTTACACACACACACACACACACACTCAGGCAACCATTCCCAAAGTTTCCATAGGGTCCTAGTTTTTAGGCATTAAAAGTATATTCCTAAATTACTCTCTAGTAAGGTTTTATCTTTAGTTTGCTAACGTTCATATAACCTCATCAATTAACCAATTACAAGTTATAGAAATTCCCGTCAAACTTGTTTGAGACAAGAGGGTGTTTATGGACTTATAATTGGGAATTCAAGGAGTAACTTTGAGTCAAAGGATGTAGGACTTTCTTAACCACAAGTCTCAGTTTTGGCTTATCTCCTTCCTTCCTCCTCCTCTCCCTCCCAGGGGCACTGTACCACTGAACTACATCTTATTTTTTAAATTTGAGACAGGGTTTTACTAAGTTGCCAGGCTCACCTTGAACTTGTGCTCCTCCTATCTAAGCCTGCTTAGTCACTTGGGATCATAGGAATGTACCACCACACCTGGCTACCTTTTTGCTTATATGCTGTATGCATATTGGACAATATGTCTACCACTGATTAGAGATGATCATGCTTGTTATATCATCTCTGCAGAAAAAGAACTTTTCTTCCTCAGTGTCTTTAAGTGCCTCTGTTTGGGTCATGCTCATCCCTAAATAGGTTTCTGATGCCAGAGGAGACTGATTAGCCAGTTTATGTCACATGTTTACCCTAGGCACAAGGAATTGGGAAGACTTCTCCAAAGGAAGAAGAGGTATAATAAAGTGATGTTGTGTAGAATTTTTTTTTTCTTGATGATGCTGGAATAGTCCCATTAATAAATGTTTTCCCCTCTTTTTGTGTCTTTAAAGAAACTTTGTATCATTGGGGGCAAGTGTGTGGTTCAGTGGTAGAGTGTTTGTCTAACACATATTGGATCCTGGGTTTGATACTCCAGCACTCTTAAGGAGAGAAAAAAAAAAGCATGATGGTGCTAATGGATTTTGAACATTTTTTTTGTTTGGTAATATATCTGAAACATAATGTGTGTGAGAATGCCTAAGGTAGTGATAGGTATCTATAAACACTTTTCCTTTGTTGATTTGTTGAAGCCCTGTTATTTTTGTTGTTGATTGGAATTCTGTCGGGTTTTAAAAAAATTGAAACATGTCTCCTTGGGCGGGAGATGCTGATCTTTTAGATTTCCCCTTTTCACTCTTTTGGCATAGCAAAGGTGGAATTATCTTGGAGTAAAAAAAATCAAGACATATTGCTTATGTCTAATTTTTTTATTTTTGAAATTTTGTGGTACTGAGGATTGAACACACTCTACCACTGAGCTACATCCTCAGCCCCTTTTATTTTAAGACAGGTTCTCACTAAGTTGCTCAGGCTGGCCTTTAACTCGTGATCCTCCTGTCTCAACCTCCTGAGGCACTGGGATTATAGACTTGTGTCACTGTGCCATGTACTTTTAAAAGTAAAAATCTTAAAAACTACAGAAATACCCATCATTTAAAACTCATGGTCTCTTAGGACACTGATATAAAGAAAGGTTGGGGAATGAGGTTTTTTTTTTTTTTTTTTCCGGTCTTGGTACTGGCAATTGAACCCAGGGGCGCTTAACCACTGAGCCATATCCCCAGCCCTTTTTAATATTTTATTTAGAGACAGCTAAATTGCTGAAACCGGCTTTGAATTCACTATCCTCCTCTTCTAGCCTCCCAAGCCACTGGGATTACAGGTGTGTGCCTTTGTGCCTGGCTGGAATGAAGGTTTTTATTGATACTGATACTTTTCTTATTTTTATTTTTTGCAGTACTGGGGATTGAACCCAGGACCTTGCATCCCCAGCCCTCTAAAATTTTTTATTTTTTAATTTTTTTAATCTTGAAACACTGTATCGCTAAATTGCCTGGGTTGGCCTCCAAACTTGCAGTCCTGCTGCAGTCTTGTGATTTGCTGGGATTACAGGTTTGTACCACTGCTCCCAGTGACATATTTTTACTTCTCTTAGCAATGGTGTGGTGTGGTTGAGGACATAAATGCAATCTTCTTTGATATAGCTTGAGTGACTTGTATATGGGGGAGGGGAGAGAGTATATGTGTTTGTGTGTGTGTTTACATTGTGAATTTTGTAAAGGCATTTTTTTTATTTTTAAAATTTATTTATTTTATAAGAGTTTTTTAGTTATACATAGTAGTTGGGTTCAACCCAACAACTCATACATGCATGGAAATCGATTTCAATTCATGATCCCCCTTGTAAAGGCATTTTTAAGGAAAAATTATGTATATATTCCCTGACAAAAAGGATATTCACTATAGGCTGCCCAGCTCTTGATGTATAATTTTTTTCCCCTGGCAACTGACTGGAGTCAGATTGAAGAAAGTGAAAATTGGTCTCCTGTCCAGTGCAAATGTTGAAAACTTCAGACTGATGTACCCACATCTAATATTGGCAGCCTGGAAGATAGATGTTAAAAGGCAGATATGATTTGGACAAAGCAACTGTCAGTGACTGCCTTGAGTGGGATTTGAGAGGTAGACAGGAGGCACAGTAGAGTCTCAGTTTGCTGAGTTCATAATGTAAAGATTTAAAGCATAGCTATGAGGAGCTTTGTGTGGGTGTGTGAGAGATTGCATTTTAATTCATGTAGTCCAGTTAGTGTGGTTTTAGGTTTAAACCATGAGCTTGATCTTACATATGGCTCTTTAATTTTTCACAGAAGAAAAATGACAAATATTTCTCCTTTGGAATGCTGAGTATGGTTTTCAAAACGTGTTAATGACGTTCTGGAAGAGCAATAGCGGAGGAACATTTAACATTTTGAAGATTAAAGTTAATTAGGTTTTTAGATTAGTATAATAACTTTCTTCATTAAATCTAATAAGAAATTAGCTGATTTTTCTCATATTCTTGCCTTGAGTTTTGGCTTCTCATTTGTTATCCTTCCTTTTCTTTCCCCTTGCCTTCTGGGTAGGATTTTCATCCAGTTTTCTCCTCTTACTTTGTGAATGTCTCTTTTCATGTGATCCCTTATGACTGGCTGGGTCTATTGTTAGAAGTGCTTCCACTCCATTTTTTTTTTTTTTTTTTTTGGTACCAGGGATTGAACCCAGGGGCGCTTAACCACTGAGCCACATCTCCAGCCCTCCACTCCAGTTTTTACCTTTCATGTGTTTCTCAGGACTGTGATTAATTTAAAAAAATGGTTCATTATTGATCCCCCTTACCTCTAGTCTCACCATTTAATCCATTTTCTCTTGTTCCTTATTTAACTTGAGCAAGAAAAGCAAAATATAAATTCTGGAAAAATCATTAACTGGTTGTCATCTGGGAGTTTTATATCTTAAAATTGTCTGTCTAACTTAAAACTCAAGTTTCCAGGGTGGAGGCTATATTTTTTTTCGACTTGTGATGTGTCAAGGATGCTGTCTGCTTCTGGATCACTACCCTTGTGTGAGCATATGCTGCTTTGCAGAGATTCGAGGTCTGCTCTAGCCAACTTGGAAGTGAGGAAAGAAGAGTGAAGTTATTAAATTCTAATGTTTCCTGTCATTTTGAAATTTCTCCTCTTTTGTTTTTTTAAAAATTATCTGTTAAATTCACAAAGAAAACTCAGATAATGATACTTTTAAGTTACAGTAGGTAATATTACTGCCTTAATATATTTATACAATGTAGCTGAGGAAGTTATCTTAGATATAAAAATTTTGGCTTTGGCAAGACTTCAGTCATGATGTTGCAGTAACTTGGTTTCTTCTAGTTAATTTCTTAAGAAAGTGATTCCAAGTTGAAATGCATGTTATGCATTTATTTGAATATGTAATCAGGAAGCAAGTGCCTCTCTTTGGAGTGTTTCTGAATAGCAGCAGGGTGCACTTGAATTAGTAAGGAAAATGAGAACATGAATATGTGTGATACTCTATTTTAACTTTAAAAAAAAAAAAAGTTCATTCTGTCTGTCCATCCCAGGGTGGAAAGGCGGATATGTTGGGAGGTTTTCTAGGCTATACTGATGTATATTTAAATAACTTGATGCTACATGTTTATTTCTTGGATTGACGTTCAAAGATAAATAGTTTTGTGGATTAAAAAAGACATCATCCCAGAAAGTTCTTTTAAAGTATCTGTCAGAAATTCTTTGAATCATTGCCTGTTTTTATTTGAATCATTGTCTTTTTTTTTTTTTTTTTTTGTAACTAAGGTATATTATCTAAGGGCTTGAGATTTTTGCCAAATATTCTCCAATAAATAATGAAAGGGTAAAGATGGAGACAATTGTTGTATTTAGGTTCGTCCTCATATCACTGGGTATATGGGTTATGCCAGATATACACCATCATTTGTTTTCTTCCCATAAGGGTTGTGTTATGAAGTCTGTTATTCTTTGTAACCATATTGCTAGTTTATCTTCATTGACAAGTATGGAAAATGTCTTATTTTGCTACCAGATTATGGAAAATTAATTAAAAATTTGGGGAGAGGGTAGGAGATAGGATTGGGTGGAATACTTATTAACTTTTGTTTATTTTTTTGGTACAGGGTCTCTCTGTGTTGCCCAGGCTGGTAATGGTCTTGTAGGCTCAAGTGTTCCCTTGTCTTGGCCTCCTGAGTAGCTGAGAAAACAGGGACTATAGACCTGTACCACCATATCCAGCTGTATTAACTTTTTTTGGTACTGGGGATTGAACCCAAAGGTGCTTTACCACTGAGCCACATCCTCAGTTACACCCTCAAATCCCTTTAAAAAAAATTTGTGACAGGGCCTCACTAAGTTGCTTAGAGCCTTGCTAGTTGCTGAGGTTGTCTTCAAACTTGTGATCCTCCTGCCTTAGCTCCTGAGTTGCTGTGATTACAGGTGTGCACCACTGCACCTGACTATATTAACTTGATTATCTTGAAATTGGCAACTAATTTTGTGAATTCTAGGTTCTGTCATTTTTATTATTTGGTAAAATGAGAGTTGGTGGAATGACAAAGAGATAAAAATGGTTATGTCACTTCTTGGTGAGACCCCTTGATCAGATGTGTTTAAGAGAATTTGGCATAAAGTAGGTTTATCAGTGTAACTAAAGCACTAAAAAGTAATTTTTTAAAATTTAATTGATTTTTTTTAAAAAAAATACACGACAGTGGAATGTATTACAATTCTTATAAAAAGTAATTTTTTGAAAATTTTATTTTTGGTACCAGGGATTGAACCCAGCGGTCTTTTACCACTGAGCCATATCCCTAGCCCCCCTGTTCCCCCCTTTTTAAATTTTGAGGCAGAGTCTTGATGAGTTACTTAGGGCCTCACAAGTAGCTGAGGCTGGCCTTGAACTTGCAATCCTCCTGCCTCAGCCTCTCAAGTCACTAGAATTACAGGTATATGCCACCATGCCCCCACCTCACTTTTCAAATACTTAAGAAATATGATATATAGAGTATGACAAATAAATATAATGACAGTCTTTTACATTAGAAAATTGAAGGCTTCCATTATTAATGAATATGAGCTATTGGAGAAGGAAAAATATTTTTTCTTTTTAAAATTTTATTTATTTTAATTAGATATATATGACAGCACAATGTATTTTGATTCATTGTACACAGTTGCAGCACAGCTTTTTATTTCTCTGATTTACACGATGTTGCATAGCACCGTATGTGCAGTCATATATGTACCTAGGATAGTAATGTCCATCACACATCTATTATTCCATATTTTCTGCCTCCATATTTCCTCCCCTTCCTTCCCTCCCCTTTACCCCATCACAAAGTTCCTCTATTTTTCCCATGTCCTCCCCCATTATGGATCAGCATCCACTTATCAGAGAGAACATTCAGCCTTTAGTTTTTTGGGATTGGCTTAATTTCTTTAGTAGGATATTCCCTAACTCCATCCTTTACCTGCAAATGCCATAATTTTATTCTCTTTTAATGCTGAGTAATATTCCATTGTGTGTGTGTATGTTTCTTTGTCCATTCATCTATTGAAGGCATCTAGTGTGAATTGAGCTGCTATAAACATTGATGTGGCTGCATTGTATAGTATGCTGATTTTAAATCCTTTGGATATAGATTAAGGATTGAGATAGCTGGGTCAAATTGTGGTTCCATCCCAGGTTTTCTAAGGAATTTCCAAACTGCTTTCCATAGTGGTTGCACCAATTTGCAGTCCCACCAGCAATGTATGAGTGTGCCTTTTCCCCTACATCCTTGCCAACACTTATTGTTGTCTGTATTCTTGATAACTGCCATTCTGGCTGGAGTGAGATGAAATCTTTTTAAAAATTTTTTTATTTAACATTTATTTTTTAGTGCAATTGGACACAATACCTTTATTTTATTTATTTTTATGTGGTGCTGAGGATTGAACCCAGGGCCTCACACATGCTAGGCGAGCGCTCTACCCCTGAGCTGCAACCCAGCCCCAGAGATGAAATCTTAGAGTAGTTTTGATTTGCATTTCTCTAGAGATGTCGAACATTTTTTCATATATTTGTTTATCAATTGTATATCTTCTGAGAAGTGTCTGTTCAGCTTCTTAACCCATTGAGTTGTTTGTTTTTTTGGTGTAAATTTTTTTGAGTTCTTTGTATATCCTGGAGTTACTGCTCTATCTGATGCGTGTGTGGCAAAAATTTGCTCCCAAAATGTAGGCTCTCTCTTCATCACATTGATTGTTTCTCTTGCTGAGAAGTGACATTATAGTTTGAATCCATCCCATTTATTAATTCTGATTTTATTTCTTTTTATTATTATTATTTTTTTATTTTTTATTTTTTTATTGGTTGTTCACAACATTACAAAGCTCTTGACATATCATATTTCATACATTAGATTGAAGTGGGTTATGAACTCCCAATTTTACCCCAAATGCAGATTGCAGAATCACGTCGGTTACACATCCACATTTTTACATACTGCCATATTAGTGACTGTTGTATTCTGCTACCTTTCCTATCCCCTACTATCCCCCCTCCCCTTCCCTCACATCTTCTCTCTCTACCCCATCTACTGTAATTCATTTCTCTCCTTGTTAATTTTCCCATTCCCCTCACAACCTCTTATATGTAATTTTGTATAGCAATGAGGGTCTCCCTTCATTTCCATGCAATTTCCCTTTTCTCTCTCTTTCCCTCCCATCTCATGTCTCTGTTTAAAGTTAATCTTTTCTTCCTGCTCTTCCTCCCTGCTCTGTTCATAGTTGCTCTCATTATATCAAAGAAGACATTTGGTATTTGTTTTTTAGGGATTGGCTAGCTTCACTAAGCATAATCTGCTCTAGTGCCATCCATTTCCCTGCAAATTCTATGATTTTGTCATTTTTTATTGCTGTGTAGTACTCCATTGTGTATAGATGCCACATTTTTTTTTTATCCATTCATCTATTGAAGGGCATCTGGGTTGGTTCCACAGTCTAGCTATTGTGAATTGTGCTGCTATGAACATCGATGTGGCAGTATCCCTGTAGCATGCTCTTTTAAGGTCTTCAGGGAATAGTCCAAGAAGGGCAATAGCAGGGTCAAATGGTGGTTCCATTCCCAGCTTTCCCAGGAATCTCCATACTGCTTTCCAAATTGGCCGCACCAATTTGCAGTCCCACCAACAATGTACAGGTGTACCCTTTTCTCCACATCCTCGCCAGCACTTGTTGTTTGACTTCATAGTGGCTGCCAATCTTACTGGAGTGAGATGGTATCTTAGGGTGGTTTTGATTTGCATTTCTCTGACTGCTAGAGATGGAGAGCATTTTTTCATGTACTTGTTGATTGTATATCCTCCTCTGAGAAGTGTCTGTTCAGGTCCTTGGCCCATTTGTTGATTGGGTTATTTGTTATCTTATTGTCTAATTTTTTGAGTTCTTTGCATACTCTGGATATTAGGGCTCTATCTGAAGTGTGAGGAGTAAAAATTTGTTCCCAGGATGTAGGCTCCCTATTTACCTCTCTTATTAAGTTTCTCTTGCTGAGAAAAAACTTTTTAGTTTAAGTCCCATTTGTTGATTCTTGTTATTAACTCTTGTGTTATGGGTGTCCTATTGAGGAATTTGGAGCCCGACCCCACAGTATGTAGATCGGAGCCAACTTTTCTTCTATCAGACGCAGAGTCTCTGATTTGATATCAAGCTCCTTGATCCATTTTGAGTTAACTTTTGTGCATGGCGAGAGAAAGGGATTCAGTTTCATTTTGTTGCATATGGATTTCCAGTTTTCCCAACACCATTTGTTGAAGATGCTATCCTTCCTCCATTGCATGCTTTTAGCCCCTTTATCAAATATAAGATAGTTGTAACTTTGTGGATTAGTCTCTGTGTCCTCTATTCTATACCATTGGTCCACCCGCCTGTTTTGGTACCAGTACCATGCTGTTTTTGTCACTATTGCTCTGTAATATAGTTTGAAATCTGGTATCGCTATACCGCCTGATTCACACTTCCTGCTTAGAATTGCTTTTGCTATTCTGGGTCTTTTATTTTTCCATATGAATTTCATGATTGCTTTATCTATTTCTACAAGAAATGCCATTGGGATTTTGATTGGTATTGCATTAAACCTATAGAGAACTTTTGGTAATATCGCCATTTTGATAATGTTAGTTCTGCCTATCCATGAACAGGGTATATTTTTCCATCTTTTAAGATCTTCTTCTACTTCTCTCTTTAGGGTTCTGTAGTTTTCATTGTATAAATCTTTCACCTCTTTTGTTAGGTTGATTCCCAAGTATTTTATTTTTTTTGAGGATATTGTGAATGGAGTGTTTTTCCTCATTTCCATTTCAGAAGTTTTGTCGCTGATATACAGAAATGCCTTTGATTTATGCGTGTTGATTTTATATCCTGCCACTTTGCTGAATTCATTTATTAGTTCTAGTAGTTTCTTTGTAGATCCTTTTGGGTCTTCTAGGTATAGAATCATGTCGTCCGCAAATAGTGATAATTTATGTTCTTCTTTTCCTATTTTTATGCCTTTAATTTCTTTTGTCTAATTGCTCTGGCTAGTATTTCAAGGACTAAATTAAATAGAAGTGGTGAGAGAGGGCATCCCTGTCTTGTTCCACTGATTTTATTTCTTGTGCTTTAGAAGTCTTGTTAAAGAAGTGGGGGCCTAATCTGACATGATGAAGATTTGGGCTTACTTTTTCCTCTATTAGACACAGGGTCTCTGGTCTAATTACTAGGTCCTTGATCTAGTGCATGGAGAAACAGAGGTTTAGTTTCATTTTGCTGCATATGAATTTCCAGTTCTCCCAGCACCATTTGTTGAAGAGACTATTTTCTCTCCAATGTATTTTTTGGTTCCTTTGTTTAGAATGAGATAACTGTATTTATGTGGGTTTGTCTCTGTGTCTTCTATTTTGTACCGTTGGTCTACATGTCTATTTTGGTACCAATAGAAAAATATTTGAGAGTTAAAATCATTTTGAGTTACAGAGAACAAAATAACTCAAGCAAAGGTCATCTCAAATCAGTGGGAGGAGGAAATCAGAATTCCTCATATAGCCATGAATCTGATCCTGAGATGAATAATTTGAACACATTTAAGATGGTTGATAGAACGCAAATTCTTCACCTAAAAGGTTTTGTTATTTTAACACGGGAGTGTTTTTGCTGGTTTTAAAATAAACATTCAGGTGAATGTCTTAAAATATCTTTTCTCTGTTGGCAGTTGTTAATAAACAATATTTTCTCAAAAAATGTTCTTTTTGCTGGGTACAGTGGTACACACCTATATTCCCAAAGGCTCAGGAGGCTGAGGCAGGAGGATTGCAAATTCAAAGCTAGCCTCAGCAACTTATTGTGACCCCATTTCAAAATAAAAAATTAAAAGCACTGGGGATATGGCTCATTGGTTAAGAGCCCTTGGGTTCAATTCCCCAGTACCAAAAAAAAAAAAAAAAAAAAAAAAAAACCCTGGGGATGTAGCTCAGTGGCAGAGTGCCCTTGGTTTCCATCCTCAGTATGGGTAAATAAATAAATTAATAAGTAAATGGGGTAGAAGGGCTGGGGGAGAGGTAAAGGCCTTCCTAAAGTCTCTCTGCAGTAGCTGTAAACAGAAAATAAAAATGATGAGATTGGGGCTGCAAATACAGTAACTCATATTTTAGATAAGTCTCTCAAGATGACTGATTTTTATAAAGCTTTTGAAAAACATTTAGTAATGTATGCTTTACATTTTGGAAGTTAAGTAGCATAGTTTATACCTTAGAAAACAGATTTCAAAACCTGAATTTTATGCATTGTACACATGAAACATACTGTTAACTTTGTCATCATTTAAAAACTTTTTTCTTTAAAAGTGTATTCATTATAGGAAGTTAAGAAAATAGTAGAAAATAATTACATATCAGGCCATACATACTACCTTGTGATAAATCGTCAATATTTTGATGTATGTTGGTTGTGGTCTGTTCCATGATTTGCTTTTGTCATAAACACATTATGATCTCTGTTTTCACTGTATAACATTGATTTATATTTGCTATTTAAAGTGGAAAGGAACAAAACTTTTCACTAATAAAGTCATCTGGTCTGGGAAGTTCGTGTAATTTATAGAAGATAAGCCATATTCCTCTACTAAGCTGAAAAATTCATGTTTCTTTCTGGACGTTAGAGTTAGTAAAGTTCTGGTCATGGAACAGGTCAAAAGTATCCTTAATATTGTTTTAGGAAAAAAGGTATAATCTTATTCAACCTGTTTTGGGTCCTTGGAGTTTTTAGGTTTTGGGGATACAAAGCTGTTAATGGGATAAGTAAGATAGACAGATGATCAGTACCTGAGAATTGAAAGGAATCTAAGCTTAGTTTGGAAAGGTCTTAAACAAACAAAACAAAACTACACTGAAAAACTAAGGTTCAGCAAAGCGAAGTTACTGAAGTTTTGTAGATATTACCAGAAGAGGACGGTTTCATTCTTTCTCCCTGCATTTGTACCATGGAGGGTAAGAATGAAGAAGTTTATCTCCTCCTCACTGCTTCAGCATTTCAAACCGAAAGCCAATATTTACTGTATTCTTTAGGAAACTTGCTAGCTTGACTTTATTTCTAAAAATGTAAAAACCGATTGGTATGTGGCTAATGACCATGTTCTGAATAGGTTTAAGAATTGAAAAAAAGTAGATGAGAAGGAAGGGGGGCATGGAAGTATTTGTTTACATATATTATCTCATTTAATTTTCAAACCAATTCAGATGGGGAGATGGTATTTCTATTTTGAAAAAGAGACAAATAGTCGAGATGAATCAACCCAAAGTCACACAGCCATCAAATAGTGAAGGTGGGATTCAGATCAATTCTAAAACCTTGTTTTATCTATGCCAGGCAATGTTTTGGAAGAAAGGTAATACATACTCATTAACTTACCCTTGTAACATTCTTTATTTTAAAGGAGCAACATGATAGAATATGTCACATCTTTTAGGCTCAAGTTAAAAACAAAAACTGTAGCCTTTTTTAATGTTCTCTTTTTCTGTATCTCGTTCCCCTCTCGTTCCCGCATGTACGTGTCCCCACTCCCCCCAATTCAAGCCTGTCTTTTCAAGGGGGATTTAGTTAAGATATTTGATGCTTCAGAAAGGCCTTGAACTTGTCCTGTTCCAGTAAATAACTTTGGGGGATTTTTTTTGGTTTTCTTCCTTTGCAATTAGTCTTTGTTATTGTTTTGAACTCCAGAAGAGTTTAAATTTTATCCCCAGCTTAGGAGAAAGCAGGGGGTGATAGATCTGATTTCATGACAGATGGTAGTGGGTTCTCTTAAATTTAATCTCCTTTATATCTTAGTTAATATTAGATGTTGTGTAGTTGACTGGTGGCAATTGGGACAAAGCCAGAAGACCTAACTATGTCCTAAGCTTTTATTGCTTGCATGAGAGCCTGGCAGATCTCCTCTTTTAGTTTGCTAGTTTACTCTTTTGTGTGAAGAGAGCTTTTGAACTCCTAGAAATGTACTAAGGCTAATTGACAGTTATCTTTTTAAAAATTTTTGATTTATTTTTGCATTTGATTTTGTAAAAATACTTTTAAAAGAAATCTCATCCATGTTATTGTCGTGTTCTTTTTTTTTAGTTGTAGATGGACATATTATCTTAATTATTATTATTATTATTATTATTTAATGTGGTGTTGGAGATTGAACCCAGTGCCTTACACATGTGAAGCAGGTGCTCTACCACTGAGCTACAGCCCCAGCCCTTTGTCATGTTCTTTTTACGGGGATTACCATTGAGCAAAAGAATGAAGATCTTGTTCTTAGCTATGGGCTTACTTACATGTTTGTCCATAGTTTTGTGAATAGGGAAAATTTGGATGTTTTAATTCATAATTTAGTGTGCTTTTTTTTTAAAACAAATTATTTTTTTAGTTGTAGGTGGACACAATACCTTTATTTTATTTTTGTGTGTTGCTGAGGATCGAACCCAGTGCCTCACATATGCTAGGCAAGCGCTCTACCTCAGAGCCACAACCTCAGCCCCCTAGCGTGCTTTTTTAAAATGTATTTTTCATTACTAATATGTTAACTAAACAGTTTAAGAACTTGCCAATGTGCCTTTGAGCTGAAAGAATAGGTTGGATGTAAATGTTTTTTTCACTAGTACTAGCCATTGAACCAGAGGCCCTCTATCCCAGCCCTTTTTATTTTATTTGAGATAAAGAGTCTGGGATTCTCCTGCATTAGCCTCCCAAATCTTTGGGATTATAGGTGTGCACCACCATGCCTGGCTAATGTGTTTAGTTTACCTGGCTTCTTCCTTCCAGTTTCAGTTGTTTGCTGTCATCGATCTGTTGTTATTTTAGAACCATATTATGGTAGCTGAAGAATGAACTGGGTTAGGAAATACAACTTAGAGGAAGGAGGAGGTTATGATGAAAAGAATGTTAGAGTTGGTGAAAAATTTGAGAGTCAGCATGTCAAGGTTATGTGATTGTTAAAATTGCCAGATTTCATTTGTTAATTTAAATATAACCTAGTCTTTGAAGAGTTTTGATTCATTTAGATGGACTGTATATTTAAGTCTTCTTAAAATTCATTCTGGGGGCTGGGGTTGTGGCTCAGTGGTAGAGCACTCGCCTAGCACATGTGAGGCCCTGAGTTCGATCCTCAGCACCACATAAAAATAAATAAATAATACAAAGGTATGGTGTCGAACATAACTAAAAAATAAATATTAAAAAATAAATAAATAAAATTCATTCTGTTTGGCCTAATTTGAGCCCTTACCTGTGTCTTCTAATTCTTCCATTCACTTGAAGTTTACTCCCTTTTTTATCTCCATCCTGCTCAGATTTTAACAGAGAACCAGAGGAGCTTCTGAAAAAACTGGGATTTTTCAACATTGTCAAACTTCGTACTGTTTAGAAGCCTCTTGCTATTTTGCATTTACTTTTCATTTGAGGGTCCTGGAACTGCCATTTATTCCACTTGGCCTTACCTCCTCCTGTGGTCCTGATTGTGTGTGCTTCTGTCTTTGACCCAGAATATTCATTCTTCAGTTGGGCATTGTGAGTCTCCTTTTGTCTCTCCCCACTCTTAATATTTGTTATTAATTCCAGTTGTGATAATAAAAAGTATGGCAGTGCTAGGCACTGCTCTCTGCACTCTGCTGAGTACTTTGTGTGTCCTAGAGCATTTAGTTTCGTCTCTGCAGCCCTGGAAAGTGGGCACAGGCAGTTCTGGCTTTGCAAGGTTCTGATGTGCGCACATTTTCAGTTACCAACATTTAGTTAAATACCACCAGTCCCCCAATACCATAGTTTAAAATTTAATTACCACAGTATACTAATTAACAGTGAAGATTTGCATAAAGTAAGTACTAACCTTGCTGTTAGCTCTGAAGTATACATATTGCCACATAAATAACTGATTCACATTATGGTCAGTGACCAATTATGTCACTCTTTCCAGTTTGTTGATTGTTCATTGTGCATCTTATCAGTTTATGTAGAGTGTGTAGTTGAGTTGTCCTTCCCTTCCAGTAATAAACCCACTAGAACCATTTTACGAAAGTAGAGAATTAAAAGAGGAAATTAATCAACAAAAAAATGGATGCTCAGGCAAAGAAATGAAAAATGATAAATTGAATAGAAGAAAAATGGATGAAATAGCCAACCTCAGTAATGTTTATTCTGTTGCTGTTTAAAATCCTAGGTAAGTGCCAAAGGAATTTGCTGAAGGAACATTCCTTCACTTATGTGAGGCAAGTGATTGTGATGAAAAGGAAGATGATGTTCAAGAGAAAGTGATGTCATAAAAAATTTCATGTTAAAGGAACTCTTGTAGATAATTTATGAACTTGAAAATGAAAAGATTAAGAGCTGGATATGGTAGTGGGATATATGGTGGGATTACATCTGTAATCCCAGTAACTGAGGAGGTTGAGGCAGGAGTATTGCAAATTTGAGGACTGTCTTGGCAATTTAGCAAGATCCTGTCTCAAAATAAAAATGGACTGGATATGTGGCAAGCAAGCATTGTTAATACTACTTTTGAGAGCTTTTTTTGTTGTTGTCATTGTTAAACAGAAAGTTTTTAGCCTTAACCTTAACAACAACAAATTCTCAGTGTACTGTAAAGTTTAACTTAGTTTATTAAATATGTATATGTTACAGCACAATCATAATTTTTCCATTGATGATTAAGATCACTTTGCACTGTTTCAGCCTGTCTGAATATTTTTATAGTCTTGTGCTACTAACAAAGATTAATGTTATTATTTCTGTTTTACAACTGTGTAAACCACCACCTATTTAGTGGTAAAAAAAACTATAGTTTCTGACCCTTAAAGGTGACCTTTGAGCAGAAGAATATTCATAAAACCTTTTCTCTGATTTTTGATTTTGTTTTACCTAATAATACTAATTTTAAAAATATATACCCAATATATACCCTATGTTGTCTCTCCTGGTACAAAGTAGTGAATTAGACATTTTAAAATTATTATTATTATTATTATTATTATTATTATTATTATTATTATTATTTTGATGCTGGAAATTGAACCCAGGACTTCACAAGTCAAGAGCTCTATTATCAAGCTACATAGCTACATCCCCAATCTCTCATATTAGCTATGTAGTGGGGTAAATGAATAAACCAAAATCTAGGCCTTCAGCTTCAAGACCTGTACTCACTCATGTTATTACATTTGATGTTTTCCCCCCTTGTTAATATCATAATTCACATACCATAAAATTTACCCCTTATAAAGTATATAAGTGATTAGTTCTTAGTACATTCACAAGGTTGTATAGCCATCACCCCTGTGTAATCTGACATTTTCATCACCTCAGAGAAAAATCCTTTTGTATCTATTAACATTAAGTTCTGATACCCCTACCCCATTAACCTGCCCGCAGCCACTAATATATATACTTTTTGTCTCTAGATTTGCCTATTGTAGAAATTTCACACAAATGGAATGGTACAATTTGTGTTTTTTTTGTGACAGACTTCTTTCTTTAACTTTGTGTCATTGTTATTTTCTTTCTATTTTAAAGGCACAGAAGAGGTTTATTTAGCAAAGTAGATACACATTCAAGGAAGAATTGAGGCAATCAAAAGAGATTTACCCCACTGGGTAATGTACCAGTACTTTGGTAATGAAGCAGCACTTTGTTACTTTTTATTGTTATATATAGGGATATATTACAATTTGTTTAGCCATTCATTAATTGATGGGTGTTTGGCTTTTTAACTATTATGACTAAAGCTGCCATGAGCCTTCATGTATACATTTTGAGGTATAATAATTATACTTAGTTATAATAATATATATATATATATTATATAATTATTATACTTACGTATAATATTATACTTGATGCTAGCCTGGGCAACACAGTAAGACTTCACCTCCAAAAAACAAAAACAAGTTAGTGATTTTCTCAACTAAGCCTTCCAGGTAGCTGCACTTGTAGGCATGTGCCACTGTAACTACACACCTTCCCCCACCCCTTCTCCTTTTTAATTTCTCTCCATTTATATGCTGTCATTCAGCTCTTGCTTGTCCCCTCTTACTTTTAAGGCAACCCTAGCTTGGAATCTTTAATTTTTGTTGGTTTCTTCTTAATACTTTATAATCAAAAGTTAATAGATCTTTTGACCCCTGCCTTTAAAATTTTCTATTACTCTTTCCTAGGTCACCACTGCAGCTTTCTGATGCCTCTTTCTGGTCAGGTTTATTGTATGTAAGATTAGGTTAATTTTCTCCTTCCATGAGTTTGACTTCCTCTAGCTCAAGGATTCTTTATTGAATTCTGTTTGTCCATGGCCTTTCTATCCATTACTTCTTTCTCTCCTGTATACAGCCCTCACTTTTCAGTTAGATTAAAGAATTCAGGTTCCAATTGTATCTTATTGTGTTCCTCAGCTTGGTTCTAAGAATGTTAGTATTGGCATTGCAAATCCTGGTCTATCATTCACTAGTTTGGTGACAGGGATTAAGTTGTTTGACTTGTGTAAGCATTGCTTGCCTTTTTTTGTGTGTGTGTGTGTGGTGCTGGAGATTGAACCCTGGACCTTTTACATGCAAGGCAAGCACTCTACCAACTGAGCTATATCCCCAGCCCTAGTTGCCTCATTCTTAAAAAGGGCTAATGCCACCTACTTTCTGTATGATTGATAAAATTAATTTAATAAATGTTGCACATTATTATGTTCATTCTACTTGAAGTGGTAACTCTTAATTCTCCTGCCAAAATCCTTCCTATCTTTTGCAAGTTGGGTCCAGTTCAGAATACCTTCCATGTACCTGTTAACATTTTACTTCTTCACCAAACTGGTTGTTAGTGCTTCCTTCTTTGATATCTCATAGAACTCTATGAAAGCATGGGCTTTTTGTTGTGTACATACTGCTAGTCCCTAATATAGTCCTTGATGTGTGGTGGGTGCTCATATTTGTTGAATAAATAAATCTTTTTTTCTGGGGGGGGCCACCAGGGATTGAACTAAGGGGCATTCAACCACTGAACCACATCCCTAGCCTTATTTTGTATTTTATTTAAAGACAGGGTCTCACTGAGCGGCTTAAGGCCTTGCTAATTGCCGAGGCTGGCTTTGAACTCGTGATCCTCCTGCCTCATCCTCCCAAGCTGCTTGGATTACAGGTGACCGCCACTGCACCCAGCTATAAATCATTTTTTAAAATACCCTGAGACATTATTGTTAATGTTATGAATTTACATGATTGCCATATGTCAGTATCTTTTTAAAGATATAAGGGAGGCATATATCAGATATAGGAAAACCTTTCATCTGCAGAGTTCTTCATCATGAGTTATTTCTGACCTGATAAATATGCAGAGCTTATCTTTACTCTTAGTATTCTATAGAGCTTTTAAGTCTAATTGATGTATGAATCTGAAGTAACTTAACTTTTTTCCCCTTCTGAGCTCATATTGTACAACTAAAGTTGTTAGAAATTCTGATGTGTTGATAAATAGTTTACTTTTTTGAAAATGGCCCTTAAAATAAAACAAACAAACAAAATACATGGAAATGAGAAAGAGAATGGCTTTTAGGCTTTAATCTACAGTGGATATACTCAGCAGAGAAAGAGAGAGTAAGTGCTTTTCTAGGACCCCAAAGATAACACCATACAACTACCATCAGAATACCAGTGGACAAGACATAGCCCTGGCCCTCTATGTGCTTCCAGCTATAAGAAGGGAGGTATAGCCAGGCACAGTGGCCTATACTGTAATCCCAATAGCTTGGGAGGTTGAGGTAGGAGGATCATGAGTTCAAAGCCAGCCTCAGCAGAAGTGAGGCTCTGAGCAACTCAGTGAGTCCCTGTCTCTAAATAAAATACAAAAAAGACCAGATGTAGCTCAGTGGTTAAGCGCCCCTGGGTTCACTTCCTGGTACAAAAAAAAAAAAAAAAAAAAAAAAAAAGGAGGAGGAGGAGGGAGGCATAATAATCACCTGAAATGCTTATCAATAGAAATTAATAAAACAAAGTTTAATTTGTATAAGTTTCCAGGAAATAATGTAAATAAATTCTTTTTTATTTTAAAAAATTGCTCTAAAGAATTATACATGACAGTAGAATGCATTTTGATACATTATTCATAAATGGAGTCTAACTTCTCATTCTTCTGGTTGTACATGATGTAGTATTACACCAATTGTGTAATCATATATGTACATAGGGTCATAATATCTGATTCATTCTATTGTTCCTGTCCCCCTTGTAAATAAATTCTTGAACTCAGGATTGTATATGTTGTATATACTTTTTAAAAAAAAATATTTATTTTTTAGTTGTAGTTGGACACAATACCTTTATTTTATTTATTTATTATATGGTGCTGAGGAGGTAGGTAGTCGAGCGTTCTACCGCTGAGCCACAACCCCAGCCCTGTATATTCCTTTTTTTAAAAAAATTTAAAATTTATTCTAATTACTTACACATGACAGTAGAAAACATTTATGCACTTTGATATATCATACATAAATGGATATAATTTCTCATTTTTCTGATTATACATGTAGAATCACATTGGTTGTGCAGTCATATATGTACATAAAGTAATAATGTCTGTTTTATTCTATTATCCTTCCTATCCACATATCCTTCCTACCTACTTACCCCCTCCCTTCCCTTCACTCCTCTCTATCTAATCTAAAGTAATGCTATTCTTCCCCTGATTTTTTAGGTGTAGATGGACACAACACAATGCCTTTATTTTTTTATGTGGTGCTGAGGATCAAACCCGGGTCCTGCCCGTGCTAGGCGAGCGCTCTACCGCTGAGCCACAATCCTAGCCCTTTACATGATATTCTACAGCTCCATCCCTTTACTGGCAAATGCCATAATTTCATTCTTCCTTAAGGCTGCGTAATATTCCATTTTACACCCCCCCACACACCCTTTTAAAAATCCATTCATCTCTTGAAGGTCACCTAGGTTGTTTCTATAGTTTAGCTATTGTGAGTTGAGCTTATGCTGGATATTCTTTTTTTTTTTTTTTTTTTTTTTTTTGTGGTGCTGGGGATTGAACCCAGGGCCCTGCGCATGGGAGGCAAAGCACTTTACCAACTGAGCTATATATCCCCAGCCCTGGATATTCTTAACAACTATGATAAAGTCTATTTTATGTTTCAAGCTTAATTTTTAAAATTATAGACGCAATAACCAGTTTATTATAGAATCTAGTTTCATAAGTACAAAATAATATTAAGAGGCAGAATGTAACCTAGTAATAACTCTTAGTTGCCTTTTCACTGCAGTTTTTTCTTTAAAAAAAAAAACGCCACAGATTACATACATTTGGAATTTCATATTTTTCTGCTTAAGATTCTATCATAAACCTTTACATTTTTCATATGCTAATATTTTTATAATAGTTGTAGCCTCACCATAATTTACTTAACTAGTTTCTTATTGTTGAGCATTTGACCTATTGGCAGTGTTTTGCTATAAGAGAAATGAAAGAATCAGTGACTGAACTCTGAAATTTCAGATATCGAAGAATCTTTGTTAGGAATGTAGAAATTGGATAGTTGGGATGGTTAGGAAAGTGTGGTGGTATACCTAGTGGTGGTTGTATTTCTGAATTATTCTGTGGATGTGGGTGTAGATTGCATTTGATTAGTGTTTTTTCCTCTCCCCTTCAGATCTTAGTTTTTTTTTTTTTTTTACTTCTTTAGTAAAAGCTTTTTGAAAAAGCATATTATCATTAGATCAAAGGGAAGAAGTATTTTAAAGTCTTTTGATAATAGTGCAAGTCACTTTTTGGATATTTTGCTTTCATTGGTACCATATGAGGGTGTTTGTTTCAATGGTAGTTATTACTTAAGAAAGAAGAGCAAGCAACAAAAATGATGACCCCTATACTAAAATCTTGTGTGAAATATAGAGTTTGGACTATTTTTTAAAATATTGATCAGCCATTCATTTTAATCCCTGCTGAGTTTTTTTTTTTTTTTTTTTTGCCCCCATTTTGTAAAACAGGAGATTTGATGAAGAGTGCTGCAGGAGAGTTTGCAGATGATCCCTGCTCTTCTGTGAAGCGAGGCAATATGGTTCGGGCAGCTCGAGCTTTGCTCTCTGCTGTTACCCGGCTGCTGATTTTGGCTGATATGGCAGATGTCTACAAACTACTAGTTCAGCTGAAAGTTGTAAGTATGGGCCTATGTTTGTAATTTGTTCTTTGTGTATCATAGTGAAGCTGATGGTGGCCATTCTTAGTTCATCAGTTCTTAGGTTTTAGTTTGGTTTTGAAGTTTATCTACATGGACCATGAATAAGTTTTTGTTTTGTTTATGCTTACTACTTTTTCAAGTATATATGATCTGGGCCCTCCTATGAGCCAGGGTTGTCTTGATTCACTTCTTTGCAGTACTGATTAAACATTTCCTTGCATTGGTAGAATTGAAAAACTAAGATACATTAAATTGTACACTTTTAGATAGAGACCAATATTACTATATGTCCTTTCTACCTTTTGTAAAGCATCCATGTAATAGGAGGTCCATAGCAGCTCAAGAGATTTAACTTTGAATTGCTTTTGAGTAGTTGTTAAAAGGAATTAAAAAATATTCTCAGATACCATACCATACATATCATTATCTATAGACTTGTAAGTCAGAACTTTTGTTTTTTGGGGTTGTGTTTTATAGGTAGAAGATGGTATCTTGAAACTGAGGAATGCTGGCAATGAACAAGATTTAGGAATACAGTATAAAGCCCTGAAACCTGAAGTAGATAAGCTGAACATTATGGCAGCTAAAAGACAACAGGTACAGTCATTATTTGGGGATATTTTAAAATTGTTTATATTTAGTGGGAAAAAATCCATTTTGCCTACGTTTTCTGATGGTACCATTATCTTGCTCTGCTAATACAGTTTAATTAAAATATTTAAACTAAGGTATCAGTTCGGTATTGTGCTCTTAACAGAAGTATAATTATAATAAAGTTGTATTCATGTTATTCTCACCATTTCTCTCATTTTAATTTTGTGAAAATTTTAAGTAGTTTATCATTTTTGATGAAGATATATATGGGGAGGTGATTGGCCTTTGTTAGATGTGTTCAAGTATTAATGTGAGTTTTAGTAGAATTTAATAAGTAGAATTTAGATCTTTAGGAAACCTAAACAAGTTAAAACATATTAAAGTTATCTCTACATCTGAGACCCTCCCCGCTGCTTTGTCAATTTAAAGTAGCTCTCATGGGGCTGGGGATGTGGCTCAAGCGGTAGCGCGCCCTCCTGGAATGCGTGCAGCCCGGGTTCGATCCTCCAGCACCACATACAAACAAAGATGTTGTGTCCGCCAATAACTAATAAATAAATAAATATTTTTTTTAAAAAATAAAGTAGCTCTCATAATCATTACTAGTAGTTTTTGTTGTGTGTGGCATGTGGATCATTATTCTCATTTTTTTCAAGTTCCACAACCTGTTTGCTGTTGGGGTCTTTGAAATCCTTCCTCTGTCTTTTCTATTGGATACTTTGTATTTTAGGTTTGTGTTCTGCAAGGAGTATACATGCATTGCCATCCAGCTTTTTTGTAACTCCTCAAGTACTGATGAAACTTACTCTACTTCCCCACCTCAAGGATGGTGCTAAGGATTGAACCCAGTGCCTTCTGTATTCTAGACAAGTGTTCTACCAGCAAGCTACACCCTCTACCCAGCAACTACTTTTCTTATATTAAAACAATCTCTGAGGGGCTGGAGTTGTGGCTCAGAGGTAGAGTGCTTGCCTACCATGTGTGGGGTGCTGGGTTTGCTTCTCAGCACCACATATATAAATAAGTAAATAAAATAAAGGTCTATCAACAACTAAAACATATTTAAAAGAAAACAATCTCTGAAAGGATGAATTGTTATTATTACCTAATACTCTTATCAGTTAGGATATCTTGTACTGTCTGTACAGGAAACCCAACTCTCCTTGAATAGAGGAGGTGGGCATTTTTTCACTGACTTAAGTTTGGTGAAGTGACTTCAGGGTTGTTAAAATTTAAGAACTTTGCAGTATCTCAAGGATCCAGGCTTTAGACATTTTTTTTTTTTAAGAACATTGGAATGGATATGTTTTTTTTTTAATGAGACCCCAAAAGTACGTCAAAGAGACGCTTGGGCTACAACATTTATTGCAACATTAATCACAATTGCCAACAGTAAAATGAATAATTGATAAAGAAAATGTAGTGTATACATAGATTAATACTGTCCATCATAAAAAAAGAAACAAAAAAGTGTCATGTGCATAGCATAGCGTTAACAGGAGATCATTATGCTAAGTGAAATACACTAGGCACAGAAAGAGGAGTGCTGCATGATTTTACTCATAAACAGAATAAAGAAGAAATAATATAAAGGAAACCCTATTGACTTTAACTTTTTCTTTTCTCACTTAAAAATCGTCTTTCTTCTAAACCTATTGCTTAGAAACCAAATTTATCCCTTCCACTAAACAGTGTTCATAATGAAAGCAGTACTAAAGTTATTATTACATATACACAAAGTAAATATTTTATTAAAAGTTGAAAAATTGTAATTGTTTTATTTTTTTTAAATACATGACAGCGGAATGTATTACAATTCTTATTACACATATCTTTTTTCATATCTTTGTATAAAGTATGTTCATGCTGATTCATGTCTTTATGTATTTGGGTTTTTTTGCATTACAATTCTTATTACACATATATACAACAATTTTTCATATCTCTGTTTGTATATAAAGTAGGTTGACACCCAATTCGTGTCTTCATAAATGTACTTTGGATAATGATGTCCATCACATTCCACCATCCTTGCTAATCCCCTGCCTCCTCCCTTTCCTTCCCTCCCGTCTTCCCTATCTAGAATTCATCTATTCATCCCATGTTGCCCCTCTCTACCTCATTTTGAGTCAGTCTCCTTATATCAGAGAAAACATTCGGCATTTGTTTTTTTGGGATTGGCTAACTTCACTTAGCATTGTCTTTTCCAACGCCATCCATTTACCTGCAAATGCCATGACTTTATTGCTGAGTAAAATTCCATTGTGTATATATGCCACGTTTTTTTTTTAACCATTCATCCACTGAAGGGCATCTAGGTTGTTTCCACAGTTTAACTATTGTAAGTTGTGCTGCTGTAAACATTGATGTGGCTGTGTCCCTGTAGTATGCTGTTTTTAAGTCCTTTGGGTATAGTCCGAGGAGAGGAATAGCTGGGTCAAATGGTGGTTCCATTCCCAGATTTCCAAGGAATCTCCATACTGCTTTCCATATTGGCTGCACCAATTTGCAGTCCCACCAACAATGTATGAGTGTACCCTTTTCCCCACATCCTCGCCAACACTTATTGTTGTTTGTCTTCATAATAGCTGCCATTCTGACTGGAGTGAGATGATATCTTAGAATAGTTTTGATTTGCATTTCTCTTATTGCTAGAGATGATGAGCATTTTTTCATATATTTGTTGATTGATTGTATGTCCTCTTCTAAGAAGTGTCTGTTCAGCTCCTTGGTCCCTTTATTGATTGGGTTATTTGTTTTATCGGTGCTTAGCTTTTTAAGTTCTTTATATACCCTAGAGATTAGTGCTCTATTTGATGTGTGAGGGGGAAAGATTTGCTCCCAGGATGTAGGTAGGCTCTGTGTTCACCTCACAGATTGTTTTTTGCTGAGAAAATCTTGACATTTTTTCAACATGTTATCTTTAATATACCTGTTGCTAGATGGGTGTAGATGTTCTAAGTGTGATATTTGCATATATTAATGTGTCCGATGAGAATAAAAGGTTTCTTTTATATGTCTCTCTTTGTGCAAACAACCTAGAAGCCCTCATAAACTTACCCTGAATCTGAAATGTGCACATACATACATACCTATGCTGTTTTTTCCTTTGTATATTATGTGTATTATAATTTGTACATAATGGTGGAATTTGTTGTTACACATTCATGCTTGCACACAATATAACAGTATATTTTGGCCTTGATTGTCCCCCCAGCACTTACCCCCTCCTTCCTTGTCTCCCAACCCCAGTTGTTCTCCTCTACTCATCTCTCTTTGATTTTCCTAAGATTCCTACCACCACCTTTTTTAAATCTTTTCCCCTTCTAGTTTCCACATATGAGAGAAAACATATAACCCTTGACCTTATGAGTTTGGCTTATTTCATGTAACATAATGGTCTCTAGTTCCATCTGTTTTTGTGCAAATTACACTTCATTTTTCTTTATGGCTGAATAAAACTCCATTGGGTATATATGTCATGTTTTCTTTATCCATTTATCTGTTGATTAACACCTAAACTAGTTCTGTAGTTTGGCTATTATGGATTGTGATGCTATGATGTATCACTAAAGTATGATGACTTTAATTCTTAGAATTAAGTATCGAGGAGTGGTGTAGGTGGGTCATAAAGTAGTTCCATGCCTAGTCTTTTGAGGAACCTTTACGCTGATTTCCATAGTGGTTGTGCTAATTTACAATCCCACCACCAGTGTAAAAGTGTTTCTTTTTCTTCATCATTTATTATTGTTTGTATTCTTGATGACTGCTGTTCTGTCAGGTGAGAGATGAAGTCTCAGTGTAGTTTTGATTTATGTTTCCACAATTGCTAATGATGAACATTTTTTCTATGATTTTGTTTTTTTTTTGGCCATTTGTATTTCTTCTTTTGAAAAATGTTTGTTTAATTCATTTACCCATTTATTAATTGGGTTATTTGAGGTTTTTTGTGTTAATTTTTTTTTTAGTTCTTTATATATATTTTAGATATTAATCCTCTGGCAACATGCCCAACAGGCCTATTTGTCCCTCAATATCCTGGTTTTCATCATTGTTCACCCTATTTTCTGCCCTGGAATCTACCATGTCTGGATGCATCAATGGGCTCCTTTTGCCCTGTTATTCCTGGTTAGGTTTGGCCAGTGGGAGCATAAGCAGGAGGTTAAAGGAGATAGGAGAGCGAAGTTGGGGTGTTTTTCATAGACCCCCTACCTGCTGGTGGCCCTGGGTAGATCCAAAGTTCCTGGGTTCCTGCACCCTGGATTCTGGTAACTGCTGCTGCCTCATGTCCCTTCAGACTTAAGTGACCTAATAGCCTTGTGGTTTTCCTATACTTCTTGTGTATTCCTAGTTCTTTTCTTGTGAATTAAAATTCTGTTCATTTTATCTTAAGGGTCCCGCTTGTTGGAAACTTCACACTGGGTATTTCCATATTTAGCTGCATTTGGGTACTATCCGTTAGTTTCCTTCAATAACTGGTCATGTTTTCCCACACTGTGTTTTCTTTTTCTTTTTTTAAAGAGAGAGTGATAGAGGGAGAGAGAGAGAGAGAGAATTTTTTAAATATTTATTTTTTTTAGTTATTGGTGGACACAACATCTTTGTTTGTATGTGGTGCTGAGGATCGAACCCGGGCCGCACGCACGCCAGACGAGCGCACTACCACTTGAGCCACATCCCCAGCCCCCCATACTGTGTTTTCTAATAGAATTCTTTTTCTGCTGTATGCTTAGCCATTGGTCTGTGTTCACTTGATTTTTTCTTTTCTCCCCAGAAATGTTATGTGATAATTTGCTTCCTAATTGAGCCTTTCATCTTTGTAGGCACCCTTTGTCCAGGAAAAGGGAGTATTTCCTCAAGACTGTGTGGCTCTCTTAACTGCCCTAGTATCATTTAACAACAGCTACCTATTAAAGAAAACCTCATAAGGTCCACATGCTTTCTGGAATTTACCTTTTTTGTTTTTGGATATGCATGGTAGTCATGATGACATTGTTGACAATAATATTAGAATAAAACATTTTGTTAGAGTTATTCATTAGTAACTCTAAGCAAGTGTTTACTATGTGCCAAGCACTGTTATAAGGTATCATATCCCCCCCCCCCCCCCCCCCCCCCGCAGTGCTTGGGATTGAAGCTAAGGCCTCATGCATTCTAGGCAAGTGCTCTACCACTGAACTATATCCTCAGTCCTGTTACAAATCCTTTATAAACACAAACTGAATTTAATCTTAAGAAAGTAGTAAATAGGCAGATACTATAATTATTCACATGTTAATTTTTATAGATGAAGGAACTGTAACACAGAGAGGTTATGTAATCTGGCAAGGTTTTTCACTTAGTAAGTAGTGGATCTAGGATTTGATCCTAAACTGTCTCACTTAAGAACAGGGATTTTGTCTGTTTTATTGCTCCTAGAATCCCTAGTGCCTAGAACATTGCCTAGACTTAGTATTTCTTCTTTCTTTCTTTTTTAATTGTAGGCATACATAATACCTTTATTTTATTTGTTTATATGTGGTGCTGAGGATTAAACCCAGTGCCTCACACATGCTAGGTGAGCACTGCACTGCTGAACCACAACCCAGGCCCTAGTATTTCTTAATAATTATTTGTTTAACAAATGTATAAACAGACTACTTGTTATACTGCAGATCTATCCTGGAGTGGGATTCTAAGTGTGGCTCTAATTTGTTACTTTCTTGGGCTAAAATATTGTTTGCTAACTAGAAGTGTTGCATTTCTATTAGCCTCTAGGCTCTACTTTGACCGTAAGGGTATCTTAATACATTTTCTGTTGTGTCTGAATACCACATACTGTGTGATTTATAATGAATAGATGTTTATTTAGCTGGTAGTTCTGGGGGCAGGGAAATCCAAGAGCATGGTCCCAGTTGATTTGCTCAGCATCTATTGAGGGCTTTCTTGATGCATTCTAACATGGAAGAAGGTATCTGTTATCAAGAGAAAGCTTGGATCTCTTTTTCTCTCCTATTAAAACCCTCATGACCTCATTCAATCCTGATTACTTCTCAAAAGCTTCACCTGCAAATAGCATTAACATATGATTTTGGAGATTGTTTTCAACATGTAAACTTTTGGAGGAATACATTCAAACCATAGCAAAGTGTAAAGGTGATGGCAAAGTTCAAATTGAGCTAACATTAACCTTGGTTTCTGTAAGGAGGACCAATGCTGACTCATGCTGTCAACTCTGGGTCTCCAGCATGCTAGGGACTTAGTGTTTTAATGTTCATATTTCATTCACCCATCTACGGACAACTTGTTGTGATATTTGGAAGAACCTAATGCCTCTTCTTTCTATAAACTCTGCTTTGCATGGTTATTTTTCCAAAAATTTGAACAGGTATATTATTTTGTACCTGTAAATATGATCTTTTGAATACAAGATGAGATGTGATCAAATATATCTGTGGATATGATTTTATCTTGTTAAATAGGGAAATAAGAAACTTTCACTTGGGTAGAAATAGTATTATACTCTGATGAGATGAGAGCTTCTACTTCTTGGTCATTGAATGGACTGGATTGTTAATTTGAGTTCTTTCCTCTATGTTTTCTGTTTGGCTGTTCCTGAGTTGGGCTTGAATCGTAACTGGATTGGTGAAGTTGAGGAATCATGAAAGCTAAATTAGACCACAGGATTCTAATTTTGTTTGTTTATTTATTTTTATTATTTTTTGGGTACCAGGGATTGAACTCAGGGGCATTCAACCACGGAGCCACATCCCTAGCCCTATTTTGTATTTTATTTAGAGACAGGGTCTCACTGAGTTGATTAGTGCTTCGTTTTTTTTGCTGAGGCTGACTTTAAACTCTAGATCCTCCTGCTTCAGCCTCCCAAGCTGCTGGGATTACAGGCCTGTCCCACCGCACCTGGAAGTAATCTAATTTTATAAGTAAACTATTTATTACATTGCTTAATAGCTCATTTTTCTCAGTAATTTGAATTTCTTATCAGCACTATATATCTTGAAAAGTTTACTTTTGATTGATTTGTTTTGTTTCTCCTGGTACTGGGGACTGAACTGAAGGGTATTTTACCACACAGATGTATCACTAGCCCTTTTTAAGTTCATTTTGAGACAGAATCTTGATCTTGAACTTGTGGTCCTCTTCTCTCAGCCTTCTAGTTGCTGGATTACAGGTGTGCACCATGGTGCCTAGCATTGATTTGTTCTTATTACAATTAATGATGATGCTCACTGTAGTGTCCTGTTTCCTGTCTTTACTTACCAAAAAGCTAGTTTCTTTGTGCTAAGGCAAAAGTACTTCTGAAGAGGAAAATACAGCCCCTTTGTAGTAAGGATAAACGATGATATTTATTTTATTTTATTTTTTTTAAAAGATATGAGAGAGAGAGAGAGAGAGAGAGAGAGAGAGAGAGAGAGAGAGAGAGAGAATATTTTAATATTTATTTATTTTTTTTAGTTCTTGGTGGACACAACATCTTTGTATGTGGTGCTGAGGATCGAACGCAGGCCGCACTCATGCCAGGCGAGCGCGCCACCGCTTGAGCCACATCCCCAGCCCAAACGATGATATTTAGTTGTCATTTTCATCACAGATTAAAATATATCCCCAATACTTGGCAAATAGGCATCTATCAGAGATAATGTTTTATAGTGAGGGCAAGACATTTAGAAAATACCACAGAGAACATGTGCACCAACTATTTAAGCATAATGGTTAGCTGTAACCTCTCATTGTAACTTTAGTCTTGAAGTGATCACCAGTCTCTAAATCCATAGGGACCTATTTTTTAATATGTAGCTTAATGTAGTCTTTGGAAAAATAGAAGTTTATTATGCCACACCAGGAAGTGACTTGGGGAAGTCAAGTGTTGGATACTAATTTTGGACTTATTAACTTTAGGTGACCACAAATATCTTAGGTGACCTTTATAAGAGGCTGTGCTGATTGATCATCAGCCTCTGTATTAACTTGAATCTTGAAATGAGCACTCATTTTATAAATCCATAGGGTCCAGTTTCTGAATATTTAGCCTAATGTATTGTGCTATAGGGCATTTAAAATGCTGCGATCTATTACTTGCAAATTTTGGTTCCAAAGGAAAAAAGACTTCCAGGAGGAAAAGTAAACTGTCGTACTATACAAGATTTGAATAAAGATGTAAACCCTAAAATATGTACTGAGATGAAGTTTCAGAAAAAAGGAATCTAGTTTGATGCCTCTTAATGTGTAATTGGGAATTCATATAGAAAGATGAGCTATTAAATAACTAAGTCAGACTTTAAATTGAGTAATTGATATAGCCTTTTGAAGTTAGGTAAATTTTCTCTTGTTTATGTATATGAAACTCATAAACATTTGAATTTGTACTCTGGCATTCAGTTGGTGACTGTAATATTGAAATTCTATGACTGCATGTAAAATAGAGTGATCAGGTAAAGTTATCACCTGTGTTCTTTCTCTATAGGTGGTGATCCACATTTACCAAGGCTTTTTTTTTTTTTTTTTTTTAAATACTAGGGATTGAAACCACAGACGCTTAACCACTGAGCCATATCCCCAGCCCTTTTAAATATTTTATTTAGCGATAGGGTCTCTCTGAGTTACTTAGGGCCTCTCTGAGTTGCTGAGGTTGGCTTTGAACTTGCAGTCCTCCTACCTCATCCTTCCAAGTTGCTGGAATTATAGGTGTGTACGACCACAGCCGGCCCAAGAACCTTTTTTTTTTTTTCCCTCTTTGAGTAATTTCAGTAACAATGGGATATCAGAAATGCCCCCTTCTGGTCTTGCTTATTGTTGATATCACTTAACTGTTGCTTTGCATATGTTCTCAGCCTACCCAGTAGATACCATTAGTGGTAAGGATGCCAGAAACCTCAGATCCTTTTGTTGGATCAGTAATGGGGTACAAGAAATAGAAAAGGATTTTTTCATTTAAGAGTATATTCAGAATATTATAATCATGGATTAAAATAATGGAGCATATGAACCTCAACTTTATGATTTAATGACTTGTGTACTGCTGAATTTTATTGGGCAAGGAAAGTTTGGTTCTGTGTTTTAGGGTTCTGTGTGTCTTAGTCTTTGGGTTATCAAAGGTGGGGAGAGGAGTTCTGTACTTGTGAGAATAACTGGGTACATCCTCACCTAGGTGGTTTCGTATAGTTCATATATAATTATGTTATTCTGCTCCAGATTTCCCCAAACTCTTCTAATTGACTTGTGTAACTTAACAAATCCTTATTATCTTATTTTGTTTAAATGTGTGTCAATATGATTTTTATATTTTGGTTTGCTGGAATAGGTACACTTATCTATGTATAGTTATAATCAAGATGCTAAGTAGTTTTATGTTTTTACTGTGCTATGCTAGGTGCTTTACATGCATTATCCCGTTTATTCCCCCAAACAACAAAAGAGCTTCTGTTACTGCTCATATTTTACAGAGGGAGAAACTGAGCACAAAGTGTAAAATAAGGCCACAATAGCCAGGAAAAAGTAGACTAGGATATTTAAATCCAGATTTCTGTGATTCTAAAGCTCAAACACAACATATTAACTCACACTGTTTCCTTTGTGCTTAACTTTCAAGTCAGATTGTTAATGAAAATAATTCAAGTCAGATTGTTAATGAAAGTAATGTGTCTGATAGATAGAACTCTTAACTTTACTGCCTGTACCAGCAAATTTTCATGTGACTCTAACCCACATAAAGAATGCTCCAATTTCTTATTTTACTCTTGTAGGAACTGAAAGATGTGGGCCATCGTGATCAGATGGCCGCAGCTAGAGGAATCCTGCAGAAAAATGTTCCGATCCTCTATACTGCATCCCAGGCATGCCTACAACATCCGGATGTCGCAGCCTATAAGGCCAACCGGGATTTGATATACAAACAGCTTCAACAGGCAGTCACCGGCATCTCCAATGCAGCCCAATCTACTGCATCAGATGATGCCTCCCAGCATCAGGGTGGAGGAGGAGGAGAATTGGCATATGCGCTCAATAACTTTGATGTAAGTTAAACTTGAGAGGAAACTTAAGACTCTCACCAATCTGCAAAAGATGACACTTAGATTTGTGATACAAGTAGAAGAATCATCAGTCTACTTAATCATAACTTGGTTTAAAGCATTTATCTTTTTTCTTAGCTTGGATTGAATTTCGGGATTCATTTTTGCAACAAGTATTTCCTATGAGGTCATTCTTCTTTTTTTTTTCTTCCTTTTTTTTGGTTCTGAGAATTAAACCCAAGGGCTACATCTCCAGCTTCCCCTCCCCCCACTTAAATTTTTTTTTAAGTTGTTGATGGACCTTTATTTTATTTATAAAATAAAGCGGTGCTGAGAATCCAACCCAGTGCCTCACACATGCTAGGCTAGTGCTCTGCCAATGAGCTACAACCCCAGACCTCCAGCCCTTTTTATTTTGAGATAAGGTCTCACTAAGTTGCTGAGGGCCTCCCTTACTTATTGAGGAAATCCTCAAACTTGTGATCCTCCTGCCTCAGCCTCCCCAGTCACTAGGATTAAGGATGTGTGCCACTGCACCTGGCTATGATATCATTCTTTTTTATTTTTTAATTTTCTTTTCGGATGTTAATGGACCTTTATTTTATTCATTTATTTATGTGGTGCTGAGAATTGAACCCAGTGCCTCACACATGCTAGGCAAGCACTCTATCAGTGAGCCCTAGTCCCAAGATCATTCTTTATTGAGGATATGAATCTAGTTCATTTTATCCAAGATTTTGACCTTCTGGAAGATTCATGAAAATATTGGAAATAGAGCAGCAATGTATGCAGAGGTTTTGTCCCCTAAGAGATCATGGTCTAGTGGGGTATTCAGATATATCATAGTGACTGCTGCCATCTTAATCTTATTTGTCTGCCTAGATGTACTTCTCAGTGACTTTAATTTGAATCATGAACATAAAATTTAATCAAGTGGAAGCAGATTTTGAAATTAACATAATACCACATATTGTGTATATATACAGCCCCGTGTATATGACTCTAATGTTAACTTCTTTGGTGGGTTTTGTTTTTAATTCCTACCCACACTGCTTCATGGCTTCCAGTAGATGGCAGCAGTTTAAGATTTCTTTTTTTAAAGGGTATTTTGTTTTAAACCCAATTGTTGGGGTAATTTTTCTTTTCTTTTTTTTTAAATTAAGGTAAAGGAAACCAGTGTCCTTTCAGAATAGAAATATTCAGGATATAGAATCAATACAAGGAGAGTGTATTTTGTTTTTAACATTTTTTTCTTTGCCTTAATGTTTTCTTTGTCTGATCCTTTAGGCTTTGTCTTATCCTTTAGGCTTGGGTAACTGATCCTTGCTGGTGTGCGTGACTGATTTAGGATGGGCTTTTCATGAAGCATGAAGGCAGTGTTAAGCCTAAAGACCATGATATTAGAATTGAAATTTTACCCTGGACCCTTAAACATGAAATAAAATACCCATTTATAAGGAACTCTCAGGCTGCACCTATAACTTACTGGAACTGTTGTTTTCTCTTCTTCCAATTTGACAGTATTAGGTATTTATCTCTTTCAAGTTAGTAGGGGTCACATTTTACCCTAAGTTATTAAGTAATATCACTTAATTTCTTAGAATCACTGTTTCTTCATTTGTAAATGAGGGGTTGTCCTAAATGATCTCAGGCCCATTGTGGCTCCATGATTGTATTAAAATTCTATGATCATCGATTCTTCATTTCTATTGGCCAGAAAGTATTTTGTATTCAGTTTTTAATCAGAGAAATCCTGTAATACAAATTTGGTAAGAAAAATGGTTAAGTAAAATGATGGATTAATAATACATTTAAAGTATTACATGTTCAATTTTAAAACTGAGGTTTCTTTGGAAGGAAAGGAAAAAATACTCATTTGAAAAGATCAAGCTTTTTGTAGGAAAAAAATTGGCATTTAAATTGAAATTAATATGGACATAATCCCTATAGTAGAAAAAAATTGGTATTTAAGTTGAAATTAATAAGGACATAATCCTTATAAAGAAAAATTAAAGCCAAAGTAATTTGCACAGAAGGTTACCATTGTGAGTGTAAATTGTATCAAGTGGGGACATAGATGGTCGAACTTGCACCTGTAGCTTACTTGTATTTAGACCACACTCACTGGCAAAACTGTGTTTAAGTGGAGTCAGGAGGGAAGGGGAGATGACAAGAATTGGTTTTTAGTGGGGCAATTATACCTCTTGCTATCTTAGTGCATACTTGTGGTCTTTGAGGAGGAAAGTTTCTAATTTAGATACAATAGGATACATTTGAGACCAAATTGTTTATAAATCTTGATTAGATGTATAAGGAGAGAAGTAGATGGAAATTAATTTTAATAAATGCATTTCTTTCTGAAATTTTGTGACAGAAGTCAATTTTGTTTTTTTTTTAAATATTTTTGTGTAGAACAATTTTGCTACTCATGTAGCAGTTTTATACTTTGAATGTAAGAAAGATAAATAATTTTTATAATTCTTATTTGATAATATGAATTACTAATACAGACTGACCGTTAGCTGTTTAGAAAAAGTAGTGTGAACATAATACAGTTGTATTTGCATTTGTGGTATACCTTACTGCTTGGCTGGATAGTGCCTTTTTTGAAAAGTGATTTATCATAGACCAACTTATAGGATGGCTCTTTAGCTACCAAGAAGAATAACTTTCTATTAGGTATTAGAATTAAATCTTGATATTCCTAATGATAAAGGAACAGAGATGAGCATTCATATTCAATAATACTTTCTTGACAGAAACAAATCATAGTGGACCCCTTGAGCTTCAGTGAAGAGCGCTTTAGGCCTTCCTTGGAGGAGCGCCTGGAAAGCATCATTAGTGGAGCTGCCCTGATGGCTGACTCGTCCTGCACACGTGATGACCGTCGTGAGCGGATTGTGGCAGAATGCAATGCTGTCCGCCAGGCCCTGCAGGACCTGCTCTCAGAGTACATGGGCAATGTGAGTGTCAGAACCTTTCTTTAACGTAAGATAGTTGTGTTTGAGGAATTTTTCTATCACATGGTGAATATGAGATGTATTAACTATTAATTTCAAATATTTATTTTTTTGGGGTGGGTCAGATTTTTTAAGGAGTGGCTAAATAATTTTCTAAGTCACCCTTTCCTCCCCATAGTTTTATATGGAAAAATTTATACTTAAAGAAATCATATAGTGAGTACCTATATATCCTTTATCTAGATTCACCAATTAATGTGTAGGTACATTTGCTTGTGTGTGTATAAAAACAAATACACCCTTGTTTTCTCTGAAACATTTGGAAGTAACTTGCATACATTGATTTTCCACCTCCACCCATTTCAGCAGGCATTTTGTAAGGATAATGACCTTCTATACCACTAAAATTTCCTTATTGTAACTCGATGGTCAGATAAGTTTGGGCAAGAGCAAATGGTGAAAATCCATTTCTTAAATGTTTGTGGTTTATGAAACTTTTTTCATGAACCATATAGAACTCTGTAAGCATGCATAATTTTTAAAATAGAGCCATATGAGGCAGACTGGGTAATGTTTTTGAATTTTTAAGGTTTGTAATTAAAAACAGTGCTGTGAAATTTGACACTTGATTTTTTTTTTTTTGCCATAGAATATATTGTACTTGTTGGTTTTTCTCTGTTATCCTGTCTTTCTTTTTCCTTCCTAGTTATTTTTGTCTTCTAGTTCAGTTATTTAATGTTAACTTAAGGCACTGTAGTTTAGATCAAGTACCCAATAATTTGCTGATATAAGGAAGGAATAAGTTAAATAAAAATTATATAAAATTATTCAAAAACATTTTTTGGTACTAGGAATTTACCCCAGGGGTACTTTACTATTGAGCCACATCCCCAGCTCTTTTTATTTTTCATTTTGAGAAAGGGTCTCACTAAATTGCTGAGCGTCTTGCCGAATTGCTGAAGCTGGCGTCAAACTTGTGATCCTCCTGTCTCAGCCTTCTGAGTTGCTGGGATTACAGGTGTGTGCCACATCTGGTTATAAAAAGTTATTTTAAAGAGAAAATGGAAAATGCAAGTTAGCTGTCATCACTACAGGTTCTGTTTTGCCTATTTATAACTCTTTGGAGAAAGACCTTGATCCTTTTTTCATTTGTTCATTTGATATACTTCTTGTTTGAATGGGTAATGTTGAGTCATAATGGAATTCCTAGGGTGAAGATGAATGCCTTCCTGTGTTTATTGTGTTTCTACCGTATTGTGAAATTAGTGAAGCGTATTGAATCGTTTTAAATCATTGCTATGTTTCGATCATATTAGAGATTTAGTAGATAAAAGGGAAAAAGTGATTGATAAGTCATTGGAAATGTAGGGCACATTTAAAAATCCATATTAATGCTTGAAAATTAGAAAATATGAAAAAATGATGGGTTGAAGAATGGCTTACAGTTGTTGGAGTCATAAATGGGAGAGCAAGGACTCATAGTATATATGTGGATCTGTTGTTCTGTATAATGCTGGAAGTGGTGCAGAAGTGCCCAATACATTATGATTAGGAAACTGCTTTAAAAAACAGCCTTTGGTGAGGAAGAGAATGTGATAAATCTGCAGAGCTTCCTAACCCATCTATAAGACTAGTACTGGGGTTGCTCAGGCTCTCTGGCCATTTACTCCATTCATGAGTAACTTTCTGGCTTTTCCCTAGAATGTTATACAAATCCCTATAGTACTTGGTCTTCATACTATAAATGTAGGAAAAGGTGTGGAATACTAATTTATACTGAAAACATGGAGCCTCTAATATAGCACTCTTTTTTTAAAAAAATAAAGATGGACACAATATCTTTGTTTTAATTATTTTTTATATGGTGCTGAGATCGAACCCAGTACCTCACAAGTATGAGGCAAGTGCTCTACCGCTGAGCTATAACCCCAGCCCCTAATATAATACTCTTAAGCCAAAAAAAAAAAAAAATTGAGCCATGCTTGATGGTTGTGTCTTATTGAAATATAAGTACTGTGGAGGGTGTCTTGAAAGAAATCTTCTTGAGATTCAGAAATGTATTTTAGGAGTTGGTTTCCAGTTATGTTTCTCCTAATGGTAAGAATCTTTAGTTTCCTTTTTATTTATTTATGTAAAATGAAGAAACTTCAGTCTTCCAAGAAGCAGTGGAGTGAGGATAAAAGGGGAAGGCAATGGTATTCACTCAGAAGAGAGCTTAGAGTGGTAAAAGGGTCTGAAGAAACAGAAGCAACTGAGGATAGATTTTTTTGCTTATTTGTGAAGCATTTAGAAACAGACTCTCTAGTGACAATCAGAACATAACTGGCCATCTCTGCCTGTCACTCAGTTCACATACTCAATGTGAAACACATGCAAAGCAGTGTTCTCGACACCATGTAAGAGGAGAAATGAGGCTGTGACCCCTCCTGTGTGGAATAGGCAGAGTCTCTGTAGGGCATTTAATGGGAGTGTCATCACAACTAAAGTGCCATGGGAATTGCAAGAGTAGGGGATTATTTCTAGCTGGGAAATCCAAGAGGCTTCCTAGGAGATACACACAAACACACACCCACACCCACACCCACACACACACCCTTTTTTTTTTTTTTTTTGATATTGGGTATTGAACCCAGTGGTGCTTAACCACTGAGCCAGGTCTCCAGTCCCCTTGCCCCACTTTAAATTTTATTTAATTAGAGACAGGGTCTCGCTGAGTTGCTTCTTGCCTCGCTAAGTTGCTGAGACTGGCTTTGAACTTGCCTTTGAACTTTGAACTTGCCATCCTTCTCCCTCAGCCTCCCGAGTGTTTGCCTGGCAGATTTATATACTTATGTTTGAATTCTACCTTAAATTTTAAAATAATGGTTTAATTTAACTTTTATCATTTCTGTTGAAAAATATTAGACAAATAATTACCATATGTGGAGAATTTAAATGACCTGCATTAAGCATGCTTTTACTGAGAGGTACTCAGTAAAAGCATGCTTAATGAGCTCATGCTGACTTGTTCATTATGGGGATCTATGTAGACCAAGTGATAAAGTCTAGAAAGGCTGGCCTATTTGCACTGTTTCATTCTTTGGATTCTCTCGTTAATATCATTTTTATAGACGTTTCCTTGTCATAATCTCTGAGTTTTTGTTTTTCCTTCTGTTGTATCAGTTACCAAGTTCCACTAGTTTTTCTTATGAGGCAGTGATGCACATTAGAATTCCAGGGGAACCTTAAAAATCCTGATGTCTGGGGGCTGGGGATAAAGCTCAGTTGGTAGAGTGCTTGCCTTGCATGCCTAAGGCCCTGGGTTCAATCCCCAATGCCAACAACAACAAAAAATCCTGATGTCTGGGTTATACCCCAGACCAACGAATTCAGAATCTGTGGATCAGGGTCCAGATAACAGCATTTCAAAAGCTTTCAGGTGACTCCATTTTGTAACTGAGGTAGAGAAGCTGCTCTATTTATTCTATTTGTTTATTTCTATCCATTACCATTGCCTTACTTGAAGATTTCCTCACTTTCTGTTTCCCTCCCTCATTTGGCCTGCTTTGGCTAGGCCAAGCTCATGTCTTCAGTAGGACATTGTTAATTGTATTCTTGAGATTCCTTTTCTTCCTGTTTTATTCTAATCTGCTCTTCCTCAAATTCCCACATTTCTTCCCCTCTCTTGTCATTTCAAATTGAACCATCCTACATTATTTCTTTGGTGCTTGAAGTTTTGTATCTAATTATGTACTTCCTTGAACTTTCTCTTTTTTTTTTAAGAGAGAGGAGAGAGAGAGAGAGAGAGAGAGAGAGAGAGAGAGAATTTTTAATATTTATTTTTTAGTTCTTGGCGGACACAACATCTTTGTTGGTATGTGGTGCTGAGGATCGAACCCGGGTCGCACGCATACCAGGCGAGCGCGTTACCGTTTGAGCCACATCCCCAGCCCCAAACTTTCTCTTAATTATATTTCCTTTTCCCATATTATTTCTGCAAAAAGGTTTTAAGCTATTGGAAGACTGAACTCTAAAATTATACTTTCATGGTTAGTATAATGCTAGAAGAGGTACTCAGTAAAAGCATGCTTAACGAACTCATGCTGACTTGGGAAAGTGAATAAAAATGAACAATTTGGGTATTCATAGTGCTCAGGATACCGTATTGGAAGAAAAAGCTAAAGATTTTGCCCTTATGGGCTTTGCATTCTAGGAGGGTGGCAAGGATCTGAGTAGTTTACCTCAATTTCCATAATCTTTATTATACAGATGGTATTTTTAGAAAAAAAATTAAACTAAATAATCTGAAATAGCAATTAGTGAATGAGATATCTTAGATCAGGTTGGAGTAAAATTTTAATTCCTCAAGTGAAGATCAGATTTGTTTTCAAAGGCTCCAAAGGGTCAGGAGACCAGAGCATTAATGTTTCTGTTGGCATTATGGTTTGAAGAGTTGAAGGGTAGTTAGGTAGTTTTGACTCCATACCTAATTTACTGTGTAGGCCCTAAGTGATATTAACGTAAAGTTAATACATTTAACTTTAGTTAATACATTTAACTGAGTTCTCAACATAATAGAAATTCCATCCTTTAGTGGGTGAATTCTTGTAGTTTTATAAATGATTATCTAGTTTCCTTGAAATGAAATTTGGGTTATTGTGGTCAAGTTTAATTTGCTTCTGGTCTATCAGCCTAAAGTTGCTCTAGGTTTGAGATTTCTAGAGAAGGAAAAGCAGTTTTGAATGTATGTCATAGTCTTAAAAGGCTTAAAAGTGAAACAGATTAAAATTAAAATGAAATGTAATTAAATTTGAAAATAGTTGTTACCGTTTTATTCCATATAGAAGCCTAAAATATTTATTAAACCAGGGTTTACAATTTACTGTCATGTTAAGGAGTTAAAATTTCTTTTCTTTGAATATGTAGCTGATTAGTAGTTGCCCAGTTGTATGTTGAAATGTTCTCTGGAGTTATTTCAGTGCCTGCCTATGAAAAACCTTCTGAAGGATCTTACACTTTGTACAGCTGAATTCTTTATCTAATAGTTGTCGTTGTGCTAAAGGGGATGTTGACCTTGCTATGCACCTTTCTTCCTTTTTAGGGTATGTTTTTCTAATAGTAGAACTTATTGAACCAAGTTTGTTCCTGTTATTATACCCTTCAATTCCTGACTCCTCTTAAAACAAATGCTACCTCCACCGATCTGAAAATGCTTAACACAATGTCTGAAACATAAAGGACCCTTGATCTTTGAAATGAATTCCGTTTGGTTTTCACATCATCAGTCTTGCAACCCGTTTTGGTAATGTGACTGGCTGGAGAGTTAGGACTTATAATTGGTGAGAACAAGCACACTCGGTGGACTTGAATAGCTCTAGCTCTGTGCTATTCAGTATGTTAACCATTAGTCCAGTTTAGCTATTGAGCACTTGAAATCTGGTGAGTCCAGGTTGAGATGTGCTGTGAGTATAAACTATACACTAAATTTCAAAGACTTAGTATCCAAGAGAATGTAAAATATCTCATTGATAATATTTGAGATATGTTGGATTAAACAAAAACTTAATCTTCCTATATTTTTATTATGGTTAATAAAAAGTTAAAATTGTATACATGGCTTATTTTTCTGGCTTACATTATATTTTTGTTGGCTAGTTCTAAGTATTGAGTAACCAACCAGCTAAGGTGAGTAGATGAGTTTAGCATCAACTTCTTCATTGAAATTCCAGAGTGGTATGGGAATCCTTGCATAGTAGCCATTATAGCTTGTATTTCTTTATTCTTAAAATTGTAGTATAGGCAGAACAACATTAATACCATTTAGGATAAGGATGGTAAGGATAATGTTGCTTAAGGATACATTTTCTCTTTGTTCTTTCCCCAAAACATTAGTGGTTGTAGGATCTCAAAAGAAGAATGCAATATTGACATTTTAAAAATTGGACTGAACAATATTTGAGGCATTTGATTATGAGAATATATCTGGTATGAAATTTTTATTTGATTTGGTAATAATTTGATATGGAATGTATGAATAATGTGCAGATAATGTTCACTTCCAAAGATCTTTTGAAAAGATATATTGTTATCTTAGTGAAGGGAAGCACTCAATTTAGATGCTAATCCCTTCTCAGTTTTGCAAATGCTTTCCTGGAATCACTTTAGTATAGCCAGAGCTTCCCAGTCTTTGAAGGACTCTCTGAGGAGCTTGTTACTTCATTATTGTGTGTCTACCTTTTTTTTTTCTTCAAAATTAGAATTTTTTTTCCAATTGTAAAAGTTTTGTATTCATTATATAATCCCACTCATCTTTGTGTATAGCATTTCAGACTTAATTTTAGATGTGTGTATGTATACTTACACCTGATCTTTTCTAACCTTTCCTTCATTTTTACTACATTGTTAGTAAGGATTATCAGTACTATTACACTGCTTACCATCCATAAATAACCCCATTATCCAGATGTGATTTGAGCTCAGATCTGTCTAACTTAAAAAATCTGAGCTTTTAATAATTTTACCCTTGTGCATCTTTCCAAGTCAACAAATAGGATTTCACATTTTTCCTTAATGGCTGCTGAGTTTTCCCTGAACTTAAATACTCTGTATTAAATAAGTTTTATCCATGTCTGGTATAGCTGCTTGAAGTGAGCAGAGCAAACAAATAAACAAAACAAAACAACAAAAACCCTTTTAAGAAAAACCTCCTTTGCTAGATTCCCTGGTGATACTTGAGTTCATAGATGTTTAAATTGGCTCTGTCAGGTGAAGCTACAGGGATTGAATTTTGTTGTACGTCAATACTATGATTTTGTTTGAATTGTTTCCTGCAATACTTTTGGCTCAACTTATTTTTGGTGTTTTTTGTTTGTTTGGGGTGGGTGGTAGGGATTGAACCCATGGCTTTGTACATGTTAAGCATGTGCTGTACCAATGAGCTATATCCTCAGCCTTCTCACCTGTATTGGTAGTCCATAGTTCCATAGCTGTGCTTAAAGATGATTTTATTAATTTGTAAATGTAATCTTTTCTGTGGGCTGCCTAGCATATTTAGGAAACTTTAGATACAAATAGATGTTGTATTGAATGCAAAGTTTGAGCATGTGTAGGACTTGATTCTTTTGCCAGACCTGTGTTTATTTTATTTCTGTTTTTATTGTGTGTTTAAGGTATATACAGTGATACTTTCATATATAGTGAATGATTATTACAGCCGAGCCATTTAATATATTTATTATCTCACCGTGAGATAACATACACACACACACATACACACACACATACATACATAACAGGCCCTAAAATCTACTCTCATAACAGATCTCTTATGCAATATTATTCTCATCCTGTAGATTAGATCTTCCAATTCATTTATGCTATATAACTACAACTTTGTGTTTTTACATAAATTCTTCCCACCTTTTTACTCCGTTTTATTTTCATATGTGTGTTGTTTATTAGATTCCACATGAGAGAAATCTGTGCCTGTCTTACTTTGCTTAGCTTTCTCCAGGTTCATCTGTGTTCTTTATAGCAGCATTTATTCAACTAAGAAACCCCATTTTTCAAGAATTAAATGTATTGTTTTCTTATGGTGCAAGATGAGGAGTTTGAAAGACCTTCTTATTCTGAGGAAGATGTTATATTTTGTGTTGCTTTTCTAAGAGGTTTGAGGTACTTTCTGTTTATGCTACCCTGGCATTATGAATCACAATATTTAACAGGCACATTCTTAATTTTTTATACACAGAAAGATGTATGCTTATATATTAGTTGAAATGGTGCTATCTTAATGGAGCAATATAGAGTGGTCTTTTGATGGTGCAAACAAGGAAGCTTGCCCAGTGTTAGGCTGCAGATGAATAGGGTTTTAGCCATCTTCTGATTACTGTTAGACTGTCCTTGATATCACTTTATGCTCTTTAGCTGACAGGAAGAGTTGGAAAGATTTTATATTTAAAAAGTGTTTCTGGATTAAAAGGTAATCGCCCCTAAATACATTAGAATATTAGTAATGGTCTCTAGGTGATAAGATGATTGGCAGTATAATTTTTTAAAAAATCTTTCCCCACATTCAAAAAAGTGTTTTGTATGGATAATGTAACAAAGTTTTAAAATAAACTTAGACCTTTAGGTTTTTGTGTCTTTATTTTTAGGTTTTATTTATAACCATATACTGAATTCATGTTCAGAGAATTACAGGTTGAGTATCTCTTATCTGAAATGCTTGGGACTAGAAGCGTTTCTGATTTTGGAGTGTTTTTTTTTTTCCTCCCAAAATAAATATTTTAGCTGTCGTTGAACACAATACCTCTATTTTATTCATTTATTTTTATGTGGTGCTGAGGATCGAACCCAGAGCCTTCCATGTGCGAGGCAAGTGTTCTACCGCTGAGCCACAACTCCAGCCCTGATCTTGGAGTTTTGGGATTTTGGGAATATTTGCATAACTTTACAACTTGAACATTACTACTATAAAAATCCAAAATCTGAAATGCTCTAAAATTTGAAAATTTTGAAAATTGCAGTTTTGTTTTTTTCAGAGTAGGGACGCTCAACTTGCATTAAACTTTTTTTTTTTAAGAAAACTTTAAAAAATATTTTCTTATAGTTGTTGATGAACCTTTATTCATTTATTTATGTGCGGTGCTGAGAATCAAACCCAGTGCCTCATACATGCTAGGCAAGTGCTGTACCACTGAGCCACAACCCCAGCCCTCTTTTTTTTTTTTTTTAAAGAACTTTTTTCTTATTAATATTGATTCTTCCTTTTGAGGCAAACCATAATTTATTCAAGAGTACAGAACTGTAAAGTTAGAATTTTTGGCTTTCTTCTTCTTCTCTTCCCCCTGCCCCCTCTATCCTCCCTCTTTTTTCTTCTTTTTTTCCCTTGTGGTATTGGGGATTAAACCTAAGGCCTTAGACATGCTAGGCAAGAACTCTAACAATGAGCTGTATCTTCAGCCCAGGAAGTTAGAATTTGGAAGTGACGTCAAGGGTTGACAGATTATAGTTCTTAAGTCAGGTCTGGACTTGTGCCAGTTTTTATTTAAAAAAAAAAAAATATATATATATATATATATATATATATATATATTATTGGACATAGCCGTGTCCATTTTTTTTTAATTTATCACCTGTGGCTGCTTTAAGTAATCACAAACGATACTGTATGGTTCTCAAAGTCTAAAATTCCTATCTGGTCCTTTGTAGAAGTTTGACAATCCTTAATCTAGTAGTTCATCAACTAATTCTTTTGAAGGTTTTAAAAATACAAATTCATTTCTTTAATGGATATAAGACTATTGAAAGTATTTATTTCTTCTTGAGTAATTTTGAGTTTGTGGCTTTCAAAGAATTGGTCCATTTTATTCATTTAGACAAATTTTATAAGTATAGTTTTTTTTTTTTTTGCCTTATTCCTAATGTTTGGGATTTGTGTCTGTATTCTCTATTTCATGCCCAGGGCTTTTAGTTGCATTCACTGGGAAAGATTCAGTAGAATGCGTTTGTTCTACCTTATCCCAAACCAAAACTAAGCCTGAAACTAGTGAAGTAACTTGGCCATAATAATACTTATGAATGAACAGTTAAGTCTAGAATTCAGGCTTCAGATTCATTGTTCAGAGCTGCTGGTGATGATCTTCAGATGTGATGCCATGGACTTGGGCAATAAGTGGTTTGTTTCTTTATGTAGTACTCATTAAACTTTGATCAAGTAAGGTAACCTCCTCAGGGCTGCTTTCTTAACTGATAATGGGATTATTAATAGGTAACCAACTAACTGACCTTGTTAAAATGTACAGAGAACTACTCAGTGGATAAATATATTAGGAAGGATATGATGGGTGATATTATTTTAAAAATATCAAAATGTTTTGAAACAGAACCAAAAAAGTATAGGGAAGAACTGGGTGAACAGGAAGTTGGTTCCTGACTCTTGTGATAAGTCCTTTTCAGCTTTCTATGTCTGTTCCATTGCTTGTTCTCTGCCCATCATGAAGAGCCAAAGTGACAGTCTTTCTCTTCCAGTCTACATGGTCTTATAGTTGAGCATCTCATCCCAGCCGTTGTAGAACAACCCATGCCTAATGCATGAGGACCAGCTCTAATGTGCCAGTGAGACAAAAGAAAGTGGCAGATAGATGAAGGACTGTACAAAGTACAATTTACTGGGGACCCTTACCAGTGGAAGTATGGTCCAGGGTGGCAACGACTAGTTGGATCCCTGAAACTTGGGTCAGAAAGAGGAGCATATATATGGATTAGGACAAAAGTGACTTCATTTTAGCAGAATATTCCTGGTTTATCTTTAAAGCTAATACAGAGAATTAGGCACATCTCTAGAGCTAGGGTCTGGTTGTAAAGCCCCACATAGCCCTCGAGTTTTGTCTGTTTGTTGGGAAACTATGCAGGAAAAACTTGCTAGAGTTATTCTGAGGCAATCATGGTACTTATGACTCAGTGTGGCTACAGTCATGTTAAGCAAACCTATACAACAGCTAATAATAATAAAATTATCTCCTTACCACTTTTGTTGGGTTGTTGTTGGTGGGGATGCCATGTTTGATATTAACCTACAAATATAGAGTGCTATACAAATTGGTATTATTTTAGGAAATGTTCTTCCTTGTTCTTTTTGGCCCAAGGTGGCCTTTACTTTTGTTATAATTGTCATGTAATGATAAATATTATGGTTATTTAAATGTAGCAAACTAATAGTTTTAGAAGGTTACTTATTTATTTGAACTAGAAGGCCATATATGACAAATATGTAAAACTAAAAGCTTATCATAATTTTCTCCCATAATTTTTATACTCATTGATCATCAAAACTTTTTATTTATTTTTTAAATAATTAGTTATCTTAGAGGACTTAAGGTGACTATGGTAGTTTAAAGATTAAACTGAGTTTGTATATGTATTTTTCTTGCTCTCAATGAGCTATAATGTTGTTTGCTTGCTTGTTTGTTTAGCTCCCTCTACCCTCCACACCACCAAGATATAATTATTTTTAGAGATGCCATTCAGTGCTTTTCCTGACAAGAGATTCATGACAAGAAATTATTTTAAAAATATCAAAATGGGTGATATTATTTTAAAAATATCAAAATGCCTTGAAACCAAACCAAAACTAAGCCTGAAGCTAGTTACTGAGTACTGAGTTACCAAACTGTCCTTGCCAGGGTTAATTGTAGAGCTCCATCTTCCGGGAAATTTCTTCCTCTCTGACTTTTCAGGCTTGTTATTGAAAGTTACCAGTTTATATTTCTTAGTCACAATACAGAACCAGAAGAGCAAAAGTCTGTGAAA